>NC_090265.1:1437431061-1437731061 GCF_040414725.1 Anabrus simplex
ATGTGTAGCCTGACTATGTTACCTAGCAACCGTGTAGACAGTGATGTAAAGTGCGGATGGGTGGCCAGACGATGTTACCTAGCAACCGTGTAGACAGAGATGTAAAGTGCGGATGGGTGGCCAGACGATGTTACCTAGCAACCGCGCAGACTGTGATGTAAAGTGCGGATGGGTGGCAATCAATCAATCAATCAATACTGATCTGCATTTAGGGCAGTCGCCCAGGTGGCAGATTCCCTATCTGTTGCTTTCCTAGCCTTTTGCGAAATGATTTCAAAGAAATTGGAAATTTATTGAACATCTCCCTTGGTAAGTTATTCCAGTCCCTAACTCCCCTTCCTATAAATGAATATTTGCCCCAGTTTGTCCTCTTGAATTCCAACTTTATCTTCATACTGTGATCTTTCCTACTTTTATAGACGCCATTCAAACCTATTCGTCTACTAATGTCATTCCACGCCATCTCTCCGCTGACAGCTCGGAACATACCACTTAGTCGAGCAGCTCTTCTTCTTTCTCTCAATTCTTCCCAACCCAAACATTGCAACATTTTTGTAACGCTACTCTTTTGTCGGAAATCACCCAGAACAAATCGAGCTGCTTTTCTTTGGATTTTTTCCAGTTCTTGAATCAGGTAATCCTGGTGAGGGTCCCATACACTGGAACCATACTCTAGTTGGGGTCTTACCAGAGACTTATATGCACTCTCCTTTACATCCTTACTACAACCCCTAAACACCCTCATAACCATGTGCAGAGATCGGTACCCTTTATTTACAATCCCATTTATGTGATTACCCCAGTGAAGATCTTTCCTTATATTAACACCTAGATACTTACAATGATCCCCAAAAGGAACTTTCACCCCATCAACGCAGTAATTAAAACTGAGAGGACTTTTCCTATTTGTAAAACTCACAACCTGACTTTTAGCCCCGTTTATCAACATACCAGACGATGTTACCTAGCAACCGTGTAGACAGTGATGTAAAGTGCGGATGGGTGGCCAGACGATGTTACCTAGCAACCGCGCAGACTGTGATGTAAGGTGCGGATGGGTGGCCAGACGATGTTACCTAGCAACCGTGCAGACTGTGCTGTAAGGTGCGGATGGGTGGCCAGACGATGTTACCTAGCAACCGTGTAGACAGTGATGTAAAGTGCGGATGGGTGGCCAGACGATGTTACCTAGCAACCGTGCAGACTATGCCCTATGGCTGGTGAACATCTGAAATTAGCAGCCGTAGATGGATGCCCTTGACCGAGATACATATTTATGATTTGATTTCCATGAAGGGAAAAGTGTTTTTGTTTCTATGTCTAGGGAAACAGAATGCAAAAGTAGAACCATAAGACTGTCGTTGCCTCTGATTGGCATGTTATATCAACACGTATTATTCACAACAATTACCAAGTATATGCTTCTCCCGTGTATTTTTGTACACATTGTGTTCAATTTTTATATGACTGTTGATATGATCATGGAGCCTCCAATTTTACGTGTAATGCGAACAATAGGGACATGATTTTCATTTAAATCATTCACACATTCTTTGGCTGGACTTCTAAATTAGCGGTCTTGATGAAAAACCAGTGACTGTGCTCGATTTAGATTTATTTAGATTTGTTTCTCCCTTGACCTACCGCAACAAATCTCACGCCCCCGATGCTGATTTCACTTAAACTTCCAGGTTGATTACGTCGTGTATGAACCACACTAATCCTGTTTGGTGCCCAGCAATCTCAATTACAGCGTTTCTATCACATCCACGTTATTAGTACACACAGCTATTATCGTCAAGAGGATGCTTTGAATAGCCAGGTGCAGGGTCCCAATCCTCGTGACATCGATTAACGTTAGGAGGAGGTATTAGCTTGCCTCTGTATATAATACCATGGCTTAGAGAAACCACTTACTATTCAAATATTGTAATAAAGCTATAGCTAACGGTGATAAATGGCGGAGTAATTGAACTCCAGCTGAACTGTACTTTTGCCAGTATACAGGCTATCTTCGAATAACTTCAAACTGTGCATGAATTCTCCAGGCTCCCACCTTTATTCTTATTTTACGTATTGCTGCTAATTTCGTGGCAGTTATAACTGATCCAGAGGGAAGCTATTCGTGGAATATTCATGAATTTTAGTTTATAATGATTTTTGCATATTATATCATAGTCATGTGCGAAATGAAAATCAAAATGGAAATATACAGCCTGTTTCAAGTCATTTGACCAGGTCAGGAATGGAATGAATGAAGCCGCCATCTAGCGGCGAAGATAGGAATTATGTCGGCTGCCGAGCCCGTTGCACTCCTCTGGGGCAATGATTAATGACAGACAGATAAAATGAAATGATATTGGAGAGTATTGCTGCATGAATGGTGACAGGGAAAGATGGAGTACCCGGAGAAAAACCTGTCCCGCCTCCGCTTTGTCCAGCACAAAGCTTGCATGGAGTGACAGAGATGTTTCGAACCACTGAACCCAGCGGTGAGAGACCGGTGCGCTGCCACCTGAGCCACAAAGGCTCTGAAGTAACAAGTGACGTTTTCTAAAATTAATACAAACTATAAGGTGGAATTTCAACTGTGAGTCGAACCGTTTGACATTTTCGCTCGTTTCTGTTCTGCACCACATAGGTTTCACCAGCCGACGACCAACTCGTCCACCGCTCTGTGGTGGCGCACAGGTGGTTGGAGGAGCACTCCAATGAAGTTACGACAGTGGATTGGCCCTCCAGATTCCCCGATCTTAATCCAGTCGAGCACATATGGGATGCTATCGATGGTGCTGTATGCTCCATGAATTCCGCATCAACCACACCAGATTAATATTTGTGAGTAGCAGTGCAAGATGCATGTGTCCAGATTCCTCCAGAACAGTTCCAACACTTTGTAGAGTCGATGTCCCGCCATATTGCTGCCGTTCGGCGGTTCGCGGAGGAGCAACTCGTTACTAACATCACATTCAAAGTCTTCTAATGACTTTCAGTCACTTAGTGTGCAAGACCAGCTGTAACCGACTTCTAGGTGGCCGAAGTCGTTAACGGCCAAGTTTGAGCCATTTATTCGGAGGTTCAAACATAATGCTACAAAATATTTTTACGCATTTATTTCGGTCCTTTGTAGGCCACATAATTAAGACTAAAAGTAATTATGATTTCTTATCACATTCAACGTGCATCTTATGCTACCATACAGTTCACGGGTCCGTGCACACAGGCTAGTTGTTTCGATACCAGCTGAGATTGGAGGCATTTGAGGGTATTGAGAAGAATGCATTTTTGTGTTTATAATTTGTACCATAATTAACTTTTTTCGTATGTTTAGTGATTACTAATTGCGTGCGGACACGTGTGTAACGATTGTGTCGTACGAAAGCTGTGACAAGAACATGGACTTCAAGAGGAGAAATTTTACCGACGGTTGTATTTTCGTCATGATGGAGCACCGCATCGATGGGCCGACCCAATGGCTGAGGTGGTGTGTGGCTAAACCATGAAGCGAACCGGACTGAGATGAGTTCATCTGATTATATCTAACACCACTGTGCATGAATCAGCCTCTAATTAAAGACTTCTTGCATGTAATGGTTCAGCATTTTTGATTTTTTAAATGTAGCAAGGGTCAGGTAGATTTAGTTAGTTATTTTGTAGTACCAATGCTTTGGGGGTGTGTATTTTGTATATATAATCAGCGTGTGTTTATGTTATTTTGGCCGGGCTGCGTGGCTCAGACAGTTAAGGCGCTGGCCTTCTAACCCCAACCCAGCAGGTTCGATCCTGGCTCAGTCCGGTGGTATTTGAAGGTGCTCAAATACGACAGCTCCGTGTCGGTAGATTTATTGGCACGTAAAAGAACTCCTGCGGGACTAAATTCCGGCACCTCGGCGTCTCCGAAGACCTTAGAAAGTAGTTAGTGGGACGTAAAGCAAATAACATTATTAATGTTATTTTGATCCTTAGAATATATTCCTCAGCGTGTGTTGTGTTATACGATCTACTGAACCGATATAAACGTGTGGTAATGATGTCCTGAAATAATATCAATGTGCGTTAATATGTTAATAAAGATAGATGGCATTTAGTATATTTAAGTAGTTCTTGGGGCATGTTAGTTGTAGTAATGGTATGTTGCATGAGTATTCCCAATCTTCGAGAAAATTTCATTTATATTGTGATGCAGATTTGAACCAGCGACCATAAACGAACATTGCAGTGTACAATTAGAGTCTTTGTTCATCGGTAAGTGATTTGATTTTGTCATGATAATGATATGAGCTGTCAGTTAATTTCTATTTTTTAATACTTTATCCTTGAGTTTATTTTGAGCCTGGTTTGAGATTTTGCACTCAGAACGCTAGTGAGAGGAAGTGAACCAACGATAATGTTGAACGAGATATCGTCAAATATATTTGAATGTAAAGAGATTAAGTGTTCTCGATGAATGACAGTGTGAATCGTGGTGAGGTTTGAACCAGTGGATATGATGACTGAAGGCAATACATTGTGTATTCTGAAATATAGAATGCAAGGAATAATTTTTTATCACAAGCCCAGTGAAGGCTGAATTATATGAAGTATTATTTGAAAGAGATTGAATGAGCTCGCCGAGAACACGAAGAAATTGTCAAGTGATGACAGTTATATCGCTGAGGTGCGAGGGAAATAGATGTGTATATATTCCAAGTTGAGATTTCTCCACTGCTCTGAGTTTTTGTGTTAAAGAATAATCCTCGTTGAAATAGGGTCATCATATTAGAGTTACGATATCATTTATTACATAATTCAAATTGATCATTTAGGCCACAGCACATAGATATTTAAAAATTTAACGTCATTTGTAATACTCTAATTAAAGGTAGGGATTTTCAGGTACCTGTAATGAAATGTCTCGTTGAACTTCACTTCGACTCTCAACCAGGTCAATTGTCTGGTTATTTCCTGATGGTTATAATTGCTGGATTTATGTTGTTGTAATATGTGAATTGTGTTTATTGTGTATTTTGACAACGCAAATTTTGATTTACGGTTGTAGTAATTTTTGATTTTTTGATTCCGTTCCATGTAGTTGTTATGTTCGAGACAGGCAGTAGATTCAGTGTAGATGTAAGTTTTGGGGGAATTTTGTGTTATTCGTATGACGTAGGGCCCTTCGCTACAGTTTGTGTTTTATTTTAATGTGATTATAAATATAAAACAGCTGATCATGCATGTGTGGATTTAGTATTATTTATATGTAATCAGATAGTATTACGTAGTAGTCGTATCCGATATACTCGTGAGTCCGCGTTCATTTTTTTGGTTAGGTGTTGTCGATGGAATGTAGTAAGCCATAATATATGATGATTCAATAACAACGATTAATTAATTAATGTACAGTGAATATGTAACTTAATGCTTTGATGAAATGTAACTCAAATTAATTGATACAGACAGCACAAGTCGACTATATTTTGAAATTAATATTAGTAAATAAATGATGAAACCCAGTAAGATGTAGTTAAAGAAATAAATAAATTAAATTAACGCCGGCAAAATCTTGTTGTAACCAAGTCGTAAATATGGATCTACCAAAGAGTGTAATGCTACTTCAACCACTCAATATGCATTTCATTGGAGGTGGAGTTTATGAAAGAATATTGTTTTTATGTCAGTAATTTTATGAGTGGAATTGGATTAAATTTGGAACAGGCCGACTTATAAAACTTAACAAAATAAAGCATTGGTGCTTAATGGAAATAATATCAATTGGAACAAATCGATTTGTAACATTGATATTAAGAGTTTCGGTTGACCTAGTGAGAGTGAGTGATAAATTTTTGTTTTTGAAGTGTTACCATTTTTTCCTTTATTTTAGTTATCGCTTTTCCAAAGTTTTCTTTTTCTATACATTTGTTTTGCAAAAAACGTTGTCATTTATAATCATTTCATTTATTCTCTCTTATTCTTCCTGCTTAGTAATTTAACATTAGATCATATTATTCGAAAATATCACCCGTGTACGAACCTGGGATTACATTCGGCGCCCAATCCCATAGGCTGGAAGGGTAAACTACATATATCTATCAAGTTCGGTATATACTGCCTATACTTCTACAGAAAACGGCACCAAGCCTCTGGTGAATTTACTGAAATAAGCTTGTATTCAGACACACTTATCTTGCAATTAGATGCCGCCACTTCTCCAGCAGATCAGTACAAATTACCACTCATATTACACGACACCACTAGCCTTACATCAACTTAAATAAACCCGTCATGCCCACGCTTCTCTCTTCTGAATCGTCATCCCTTCCATACCGATCCACGGTAGCTAGCGAATACGGAAGCAACCTGGAAGCCACGTGGCAACGCGCGATACGAAATTTGTCATGAGGCATGTTGGCTGCCCCACGGGTACGAACGGTTACTAACTGTCCCCTGTCGACGGAAACGTTCTTGCCTGAGGCAGCATCTGTTAAATATAGCCTTGGTTCACAATGTCATGCCAGCTCTTCTGCCTTCAGTTACAAGTTAAAATATTACTAACCGGGCGAGTTGGCCGTGCGCGAAGAGGCGCGCGGCTGTGAGCTTGCATTCGGGAGATAGTAGGTTCGAATCCCACTATCGGCAGCCCTGAAAATGGTTTTCCGTAGTTTCCCATTTTCACACCAGGCAAATGCTGGGGCTGTACCTTAATTAAGGCCACGGCCGCTTCTTTCCAACTCCTAGGCCTTTCCTACTTCATCGTCGCCATAAGACCTATCTGTGTCGGCGCGACGTAAAGCACCTAGCAAAAAAATATTACTTTGTTTCCAAATCAAATAATTTCACTTATTTACATTCGTAATGATTACAAACAGAATTCCCTTATCGAATGATTGGATGAGATGAGATGCATGATACCTAATTAATACTACAATCTAAATGATGAAAATCAGTATGTAAAATATAATGTATCGGGTCAATTAGTAATAATGAATGCTGAATATAGTCTGTAACTCTGATGTACGGTTACAACCAGTACATAAACAGATCATCTCTGAGGAATTATCTAACGTTATATTAGAAAATGTATTCAATGGGATATAAAAAATTTACGTAACACCTCGAATGTGTTGTTTTTAAGTTCTTCTGACATAGCTATCCTCCCACGGTCTTCAATCATACTTGTTGGCGTGACACGACAAGTAACGGTGCTGCAGCTTAAAATATTTTAGTGCGATTCAATATTTTATTACATATAAACATTTTGCTGTTTATTTATCTTGAAAAATTACATACTTTTCCTCCTGTGAATATTTGAAACGAGTTGGCATCGATGGCCGGCACTGTACTGAACTCTCTTCCATGGTGAATACATCTACTAACTAGTTTGAACGTCATGTGTTGTAAGAAGAAGAATAACGTGAATCTCCACTCATATTCAGTACGTAATACGTCATGCACTTCCCCTTCATGGTCGCTCAGATGCTCTCGTTCCTGAACAGCAGAGAGCAAACTGGCTCCGAAGTTCTTTCGCCCTGATTTGACGCTAGCTCCTTTGTAACTTTCACAAGCGAGATTTCTTATAAAATCACCAAAAATAGAACAAATAGAACACTTAGAAACACATAATTTTGATTTCAAAGAAGATTATCAATAATTAAGTTCGTCAAGTAATTCAACTTCTATATTCTCTCCCGTACCGCTATGACAGGAGTGCATTAACTTTCCTCATACTTCCATTGGAAACACTAACTTGTCTTGAGTGAACAACCGGGGAGCCTGAAGGACCGTTAGACTTAACACAATCTCAATTTCTCTCTCATTCTCTTAACTCACAGGAAAAGCAGGCATAGAAGTCAAGTATAACCGTACAACCAGCTCCAGGGCGGTCCAATTCCTCTCAACCTCGAATAATCGTAGCTGGGCATGTACTTGAAAGGAAGACGGTCGTGGCGTATTTATGTTTCTTGACGCATAAGAAAACAGAGAGGAATATATGATTATTGAATGTTCTAGTATATGGTAAATAGTAGACAGAATACATCGTCTGGAGCAGCAGTAGGGAGCAGAGAGTCAGCTGAGGCAGATCGCGCTGCAGGGTGGATGAACGATGAGAAGATAGCTGACGGTGCGTAGTGTGGTGTAGTCCAGAGAATGATGTTCGACGCAGGAAAAAAAAGAAATAAGTCGTATCGTCACACTTGCCGTGAATTTTAGTACGCAGCATGTACCGTTGTGATGGCCGCTCACTCCTACTACCGGCACAGCACATTTCGAATGTGATATTATAAAATGGCAAAATAAACTCTTCTAAGAAACTAGTTGAATTTGTACGATTGTAGGATAAACAAACAACCCCATAGCTAGAGCCCTAATGGGATTTAGTCTATCAAGCGACAGCAGCTCAGCCCTGCAGATTTCGAGGTGACGAATCCTCGCAGCCGTTATTCTTGGCTTTCTAGACCAGGGCCTTACTCACTATCAGAGAGCTCCCATTGAAGTCATATACACTGAGTGGACAAACGTCATGGAAAGGCATTGAGTGTGCCGTTAATAACGAGGTGACCCTCGGCAAGCCCCAAAAACGGCAGCAATACGGTGAGGCGTCGATTCTACAAAGTGTTGGAATCGTTCTG
Organism: Anabrus simplex; assembly: GCF_040414725.1. Classification (NCBI taxonomy): domain Eukaryota; kingdom Metazoa; phylum Arthropoda; class Insecta; order Orthoptera; family Tettigoniidae; genus Anabrus; species Anabrus simplex. The sequence continues at coordinate 1,437,439,668 of NC_090265.1, forward strand.
GAGAGATCCGGACACATGCATCTTGCACTGCTACCTACAATCGGCCTAGTGTAGTTGGTGCGGTGTTCATGAAGCGTACACCAGCATCGACAGCACCTCCAATGTGCTCGATTGGATTAAGATCGAGGATCTGGTGGGCCAATCCATGGCCGTAACTTCACTTACAATAAGTGTTCCTCCAACCACCTGCATGCCACTACAGAGCGGTGACGTGGCGAATTAAACTCTTGAAACATGACATGTCCTTAAGGGTACTCTAGGACCAGAAAGTGCTGCATTAGTCTGAAAGAATATCCACATAACGTTTGCCTGACAGTTATCCCTGCAGCCTGACAATGGAGCCTAACTGCTAGCAATAGAAAGCCGCCTGGACCGGAACTGAGCCACCTCCAGCCTAGACTCAATCTTGCTGACAAGCAGGATCCACAGCTTCATAGGGCATACGCTACAATATTACGCGCCCATCATCTCGATACAACTGCAACCGGGATTCATTGGACCATAAGACACACCGCCACTGTTCCATGGTCCATTGGCGATGTTCGCGGGCCTATGCACGTCGTTGAGCTCTGTGTCGAGGTGTCAGCAAAAGGACACGAATTGGTAGTCGACTGGTGAAGCCTATGAGATCCATGATATGACTTATAGAAGCCCGTCGAACGCCCAGTATGATTTTGGAATGGTGGCGTTATGTCCACATTGTCTTCGGCATGGAAAAATGTTTGTTGACGGGAATAATGTTTAATAATCAAACCTACATCTTCCAGCGCCTTCCCATCGGATTGGCCAATTCGAGTTCAGCCTTGATACGCGCATTAGAAATTAACCTAAGCCAGGAGGTAAAGGATTTTACAATTCACTACCTAGATGACGCAATAATTAGTACCGAAACTCTAAAAGTACACCTGAAGCAAATTGGCCTATTATTTACGGACCTGAAACGTAGTAATTTCAAAATAAATGTTGGTAAGTCCCATATTATCAGCAGAGCGACTTATTCTTGAGACACATTATTGATGGAGTAGGGGTCAAACCTAACTTTCTAAAGATAGCGGCGATCCCAAACTTTCCAGTTTCTAGCCTAGTAAAAGCACGTCCGACAACATTTAGGGCTACGGAAATTCTTTGTCGACCATTGTCCGGCCGATACGGAAGAAGTTGTGCCCTTACAGGGATTGTTAAAAAGAAATAACAGATGGAGATGGGGACCCCAACACACGAAATCATTATTAATACTAAGAAATGATTGGCAAACTCTATACCGTTAGGATACCCATCCTTTGAAAGGAAGTTTTTCGTTCAGATCGATGCCTCAACTATTGGGATTGGTGCATTTCTCTATCAAGAGACGCCCGAAAAGACAGGAAAATACATTGTTTGGCATTCATGAGCAGGAAACCACGACCTCATGAGATGAAGTATAATCGTACAACGACGGAACCTGAAATGTTGTCAACAGTAGTAACTCTGAGCCAGTGGAAGGAGTATGTGTACGGCTTCCGGATTACTGTTGAAACTGATCATAAAACACTTACATTCATACTTTAGAACGATATTGCCACATGACCGTGTAACCGTTTGGGACTGATTGTGCAACAATTCGATTTGACCATGGAGAATTGTCTCGGAAAATGAACATTGTAGCAGATGCCTTAGGTAGGAACCCGAACCCACAGGAAGTGACTATCAACCTCGCTTTATTAGGAGAAGAATACCAAGAAGTCATAGAATAACTACGGGGCATCGAAGAAGAACAATAAAGTTATCCCACAACTCGACTCTTGATTGACTGTTTCGAGAAAGTACTTCAACCTGGCTCTCTATAACTTCTAGAGTCTAAGAAAAAGGTAGCCACATATCATTTTTAATAACATCCTCCATAAATTTGTAAATGATGATCACACTAAAATTCGAATTGTAGTACCACCGGCTCTTCAGACAGATTTGATATGGTTACAACACCATATAACGAGGCACTCTTGTATTGACAAGGTAACGTCCGTATTGCAGGAAACTTTCACGTGCCCGAGGTTAAGAAAAATGGTGCAGAAAATGCTCTGAACGTGTGATACATGTCAGTGTATCAAGCCAGATCCGTTCCTAATGAAACAAGCATGAAAACTCCAGTTGCCAGCAAGCCTAGAGAGTCATTCGCGATATAATTTTATGGCTGCTTACCACCCGCAAAAAGGGGGATGAAATTTATTCTAGTGTGCATGTATGTGTTCTCGAAGTTTGTGACCGTATGTCCGGTCCAAAAGGATAACACTAGAGCAGTAATGAACCAAATTATGGTTCTGTCAGTGATTCCCCTAGCAGTGCGTCATCCATCGGATATAAGGAAGCAGGACGAAGGGACATGGAGGCTATTTTGAAGTAGTTGTAGAAATAAGAGGTTGGGCTGTGTTACGGTGCGCGTGTCAAGATACAATGGAAGTGTAAGACAGTGCGCTAGAACAATACATAGTACTTTTTAGACCTTCGGAAATGACTGTGGGAAGACTGAATTGCTTTCAAAACTAAAAAACAAATTCAAAGACATTAATGCTGTTAGAATAGGGTGTGTGAAGTAATGAGGGAACTACACTATAACGTATGAGTAATTAGAGCGCTAAAGCATGGACTTTAACAGGGAATATCTTCCAACTTGTTATGTGGTAATGCAATGTATGGCAGTATTAAAACCGCGAATGTAACAGAAAATTCTTCTAGGCTGATTACAGTGACTAACAGCGCCCAGTCCAGAAGAACGAGTTGAACCAGGAGAACGAGTTGAACGAGAAGAACCAGACCATTCAACTTCATTCCGGCCGAGTAGACGACATCGCCATAGATTGCAGTGGATGACGCGCCAGAGAAATTCTAACCGTGGACTCCCAAGGTGCAATGAGTCGTTAAGTCAACCTGTGATCCTTTGAGATGAGTTTGAGCGACAACACCTCAATAAGATAAGTCTGAACAGGTATAAGCATGGGATAGAATAGCAAGGTTAATGAATTTCTAATGTAAATAAATCATTAATCTGCCTAGGGCAAACCATGTGTTAGTTAGTAGAGGTTCAGGTCCGTTTCATGTGTAATTTTAGTGTATATAGCTTTGCTTGCGTTGTAGTTTATTGAGGGATAGGCATTAAAGAGGTGTGATTCACTGCATATTATATAATGCTATTCTTGTCTTGTATGGAGTTACAGCAATATAAGAGCTAAGATCATCTAGAGGATAAGGACGATAGGGACTTATAGTAATTGAATAGGGATATGATCCTTGACAGGACTAGCCGACCTAAAGAGTAGAATGTGCATGGTAGATTAATGATAAGCATGAGATTTCAGAGGTCCAGAGATGGCTGTGGATGACGTGCCACCAACGTTGTTGAATTAGAGTTTTCAGTAAAATACCGGCAGACGATGGACACAGCACCGCGAGAGTAACGAACGAGGGCCTGTTAGATGCGGGTTCTTGAGAAATGTGAAGAAGGAAAATGTGCAGAGTAACCGTGGCGAGGTAAGACCACGAGGCGAACTTGTTGCTAGTCGTTAATCTGGTAAAGATGTAGCAGATAATGTAGGGCCTAATGAAATATTAAGCGTTATGTGATAGGCTGTGAACGCCAAGAGATATTGAAGCCCCAAATTCAGGGGATGATAGGGAATTCGTTGAGTGCTCGAGTTTTCCCCAGAAAGGGATGGCCACGGAGATAAGTTGAATGTCGCTCTGTGAAGTCTCGCCGTGTTAGGAAGGGGAGTTGTTTATGTTTCATTAAAGAGCCAGGGTAGCAAAATACGAGCTCAGTGACGGCCTTGCCCCTCTGTCTGTTTGCTAGAGGTCAATGACCGCATTCCTAAGGGATGGCTGAATGACACAAATGTTACCTACTTCCTCAAGTGAATTTTATTTTATGTGTATTGACAGGTGCAGCGCTTAATGTGTATATTTCTTTGGTGTGTTTGTTTTGCTTTGATAATTCTTGTCCTAGTGGTATCTTCGATTCAAGTGAAATAAGTCCGTATGATCACAGAAAGGATGAGAGTTTCTGTACTCAATCATTTTTACATGGATAATCGTGCCAATAGCAAAGTCAGTGAATTTTTGCGGATAAACTTACGGTCCTGGACGAGTGTTTATATATTTGTATCTTCAATCCTCAGGAAATTTTGTAGCGCGAACCTTGCAAATCTTTGCCCAGTTTTAACGAACGTTTAGGAACGAATTTTTTTCATATCTGTTCAGATTAAAAAGTTCACAATTACACAAGAGAAATATATCATGCCACCGAGAAACTTGTATTGAACCATCTTTGTGTGGAGAACAGACCCAACATTTGATAAATTTTTGCAGTGATTATTTCGGTATCATTACTATGAAAATGGAGATCTATGTTTTTGTAATAATTTCTTGTCCGACTGCAACATGTTGATTTATTTACAAGTTGTTTACTTCAGTTCCTGTCCTGTTTTGATTCCAATTGTATACTTAATGAATTTTATTTGACCCACTGATTAACCGAACACGAATCTCTACCAATGAGCAGCCGGATGAAGAAGGCAGGATGGGAGTAATTTACATTAGGTCCCATTGATCAAGTAACCGAGAAAGCATAAGAGGCTAGAAAAAAATAAGTATAAAGAAAATTTTCCCCAGAAGGCGTCTCGAACAAACATTAGTGGAAATGTAATCAACGTAGTGTTGGTATCCTTCGGATCCACTTATCATTTTTCTGAGGAAGATGATAAAGATGTCCTGAAGGCGATTCGGGAAACGGATTTTTGTACTGCGGTAGCCGATAGCAGCCTCGATACCAGCAATGCGAACAAGGCTGAAGATTTTTTTTTTTGTTATTTTGCTTTACGTCGCACCGATACAGATAGGTCTTATGGCGACGATAGGAAAGGAAGGGGCTAGGCGTGGGACGGAAGCGGCCGTGGCCTTAATTAAGGTACAGCCCCAGCATTTGCCTGGTGTGAAAATGGGAAACCACGGAAAACCATCTTCAGGGCTGCCGACAGTGGGGTTCAAACTCACGATCTCCCGAATACTGGATACTGGCCGCACTTAAGAGACTGCAGCTATCGAGCTCGGTGGCTAAAGAATTCCTATTATAGCATTCTGTAATAACTCCTTAGTCTTCTTTTGATTCAAGTCGTACTTTTCGTTATTACAATAGCTTTATACACTGACTGACAGAGCAAATGCAACACCAAGAAGGAGTGGTTCGAAAGGGATGAAAGTTGGGGAAAAAACAGAGACGGCACGGACGAATAATTGATGTTTATTTCAAACCGATATGCAGGATACACAATGCGCACGGCATCGACTCAGTAGGATGTAGGACCACCGCGAGCGGCGATGCACGCAGAAACACGTCGAGGTACAGAGTTAATAAGAGTGCGGATGGTGTCCTGAGGGATGGTTCTCCATTCTCTGTCAACCATTTGCCACAGTTGGTCGTCCGTACGAGGCTGGGGCAGAGTTTGCAAACGGCGTCCAATGAGATCCCACACGTGTTCGATTGGTGAGAGATCCGGAGAGTACGCTGGCCACGGAAGCATCTGTACACCTCGTAGAGCCTGTTGGGAGATGCGAGCAGTGTGTGGGCGGGCATTATCCTGCTGAAACAGAGCATTGGGCAGCCCCTGAAGGTACGGGAGTGCCACCGGCCGCAGCACATGCTGCACGTAGCGGTGGGCATTTAACGTGCCTTGAATACGCACTAGAGGTGACGTGGAATCATACGCAATAGCGCCCCAAACCATGATGCCGCGTTGTCTAGCGTTAGGGTGCTCCACAGTTACTGCCGGATTTGACCTTTCTCCACGCCGACGCCACACTCGTCTGCGGTGACTATCACTGACAGAACAGAAGCGTGACTCATCGGAGAACACGACGTTCCGCCATTCCCTCATCCAAGTCGCTCTAGCCCGGCACCATGCCAGGCGTGCACGTCTATGCTGTGGAGTGAATGGTAGTCTTCTGAGCGGACGCCGGGAGTGCAGGCCTCCTTCAACCAATCGACGGGAAATTGTTCTGGTCGATATTGGAACAGCCAGGGTGTCTTGCACATGCTGAAGAATGGCGGTTGACGTGGCGTGCGGGGCTGCCACCACTTGGCGGCGGATGCGCCGATCCTCGCGTGCTGACGTCACTCGGGCTGCGCCTGGACCCCTCGCACGTGCCACATGTCCCTGCGCCAACCATCTTAGCCACAGGCGCTGCACCGTGGACACATCCCTATAGGTATCGGCTGCGATTTGACGAAGCGACCAACCTGCCCTTCTCAGCCCGATCACCATACCCCTCGTAAAGTCGTCTGTCTGCTGGAAATGCCTCCGTTGACGGCGGCCTGGCATTCTTAGCTATACACGTGTCCTGTGGCACACGACAACACGTTCTACAATGACTGTCGGCTAAGAAATCACGGTACGAAGTGGGCCATTCGCCAACGCCGTGTCCCATTTATCGTTCGCTACGTGCGCAGCACAGCGGCGCATTTCACATCATGAGCATACCTCAGTGACGTCAGTCTACCCTGCAATTGGCATAAAGTTCTGACCACTCCTTCTTGGTGTTGCATTTGCTCTGTCAGTCAGTATGTGAGCGAGAAACTACTCCTATTTTACCATGTAAAATGTCAATGAAATGAAATGAAATGTCGTATGGCTTTTAGTGCTGGGATATCCCAGGACGGGTTCGGCTCTCCAGGTGCAGGTCTTTCTATTTGACTCCCGTAGGTGACCTGCGCTTCGTGATGAGGATGAAATGATGATGAGGATAACACATATATCCAGCCCCCGTGCCATTGGAATTAGCCAATTAAGATTTAAATCCCCGACCCGGCCGGGAATCGAACCCGAGGCCCTCTGAATCGAAGCCCAGTGCGCTGACCGTTCAGCCAACGAGTCGGGCTAAAATGTCAATGAGACAACGACACTGTTTTGCCAAGATTAAGCGCGTCTGACACCACTCTGTGCCAGTAGATTTACCGGCACATACAAAACTCTTGTGGAATAAAATTCCGGCACAGTGGAGTTCCGTAAGCTGTAAAAGTACTTAGAGGGTCATAACTACATGTTATATTATTAATAATTCTTGGCTCTGCAAGCAATATATAATTGGTCTTAAGACGTAGACTAAGTGTATTAATTTTAATTTTACGTTTTACGTTGTATTGGCAATATATGTCTACTGTTTGTTTCATCCGTTGGCGGGTGTCTAATTAAAGTTACGTCAAAATCTTACCATTTAATAGAATGTAGACTTATTATAACACAGCACACGGACGAAAGAAAGCTTTCTATTTGCATTACGTAAACAAATTTACGAATGAGTTGTACTCTGCTCATACATCATTGCACATTAATGCATACACAAATACACTTTTATATTCACCATTATTATGCAATACATTCTTAGGTTAAAAACAATGATTCGATAAAAAATATTATCAATGTTGTACAGTTTCAACATACATAGTGGTCGGTTTGTAAACTGCATGTGAATTATTCATGGATATGTAATGTACTAAGAGTTTGAAAGGAATAATTACACCAAAATGTCGTAAACATCAGGAAAGTACGTTTAATCTTTACTTTATGAAATATTAGAGAATGTAAAATTCTCGTGGATTTGAAAGAAGAGCGGAAAGTCAGTTTTGAAGGTAATTCGCTGTTTATTTTCTTTGTGCACAGCATTGCGTTCATTTTTAATTTACGACGCTTTCCGAGTCGACTATGGGTCATCCTGCGTACCAACATCTATAGCCAGCACAAAGGAACGCCAAGACCTGGCACTGCTGATAAACTGAGGCAGGATTAAAATAATGGGGTTTCATTTTACATGAAACTGTTCTGACCTTTTCTGTAGCTCACATCACAGGAACGTTAGCCTTTAAAACATTTCGTGTTACTCCAGCGTATTTCTCCTAATCGAGCTGCTTCTTAGTGGAACTGTAACTTGAGAACTTTGTTCTCATTTTACATATCTGGAATTAATGTTATGTCAGAAGAAAGAAAGACAGTCCATTGTTCAATATGTAAATAATGATCATGTTAATTATGATAGCAGTAGTTGATTGAACTCGACAAATATCGATGACTTTGACCTACCTACTGTACCTATCTAGATGCGGGGATAATTCAACCATCTAGCTGTAATAATAACAGTCGGTCTTAGGCGACAATGTGATAGTAAAGGGACAGAAGTGGGAAATATTGGCCGTGACCTTAATTAAGGTACAGCTCCAGCATTTGCCTGGAGTTGCTCGGAAAGAACTTGAATACGTTGTTGTTCTCAGAAGCAAATACTAGTCGTAATAGACCAGACCTGAAATACAAATTAGAATCGGCCTTACAAGAGGCGTGTTCCTAACGTTAGAATACTGGTACCTTGCAACTGTGACTTCCAGTTCGAGACTCTTTGACATGCAGTGACATTGTATGTTATCGGAGCTGCTTTACGACGTCGAAGGCTGCACGGGGAAGATTTCAACAACAAACCGGCAGAATGCTGATGTATCACAGAATGTACAAGATTCCAGGAGTAGTCACGTCACTGACGAGGAAATACTTCGTGCCGAGAAATCACATGAAGTCGTAATCTTCGTAATGGAGCAGCTTCCTTCGGTCACATCTTGCGAAATGACACATGCAGCCTGTTATAACTAGGGCCAGGATTATGATGACCTAAATTATTGCCAAAAATTCAAAATTAAAATTCATTTAAGGCCTAAAATATGCAGACAATGACTTAAAATTTGTAGAAAAATATATGAACTTTGATTTTCAAAGGTTTCTGTATTGTTTGGTAACAAAATGAATTGAAGCTATTCATATTGGCAAAACAGACATTTCTTAATACATTCCCGAATTATAAATTTTGAAAATAATACTTACTTGTTTACAAAACAGACATTTCTCAGTCATAAAGGTCCCAATTTTTTATTCCAAAATGTGTGAGTTTCAATGAACAACGAATATATGTTGTAGGTTTTCAAATGAAAATGATTGTCTATTATCAGCCAACAAAGCTTTATACATAGGAAGTCTCCTTTCTACCTCGACCGACACAACAGGAGCATACATAAAGGAAACAATATCACATGAATTTAATTCACTGTCATCAACATCACAAAGAGAAAATGTTTCATATGTCAAAATTTTAGCAGTGAAACACATTGTCTAATACCCTTTATTTTTGTCCAAAACCTTCTCCATCTTTTCAGACACAGCTTGTCCCACTTTGCCACACGCGCGGTCCAAATCATTGACCACTTTCAGCACAAGTTGTAACTGCTGCACTAGCGGCAATACCGACTTTTCCATAGTAGTTATGGCAGTAGGAAGAAATCCAACATGTATTTTTTGTAAGCAAGTTTCCCTGCTATTTCACTATCTGCCATACGTTTTTGCGCTGCTTTGATTGATGTGGCTTCAGTGTTGTCGAATGAATACACGATTGGTTTTACGACTAATAAGTTCTCACTATAATACGTGCAGGCTTCGATCCAGGTTCCCCAGCTTGTCATAACGGGAAAAGGAGTGTGTGGAATGTTTGGAGCTTCTGACTTGAAAGTTGAAACTCGAAAGGGTGTTTTCAAGAATACATTTTCCACACATCCTATCAATTTGTCAACTTCTGGAAAATGACCGCGAAACTCCTCCGCAACTTGGTGTAATGCGTGGGCCAAACAAGGTAAATGCACCATTTTACAGTAGAGAGCAGGAAGCGAAGTAGCATGCTCGAATATGTAAGGGGCTGCATCCGTTACTAAAAGCAACACACTGTTATGCCGAATGCCATTAGGCCACATCAATGTCAACGATTTATCAAGAACTTTGCTGATTGTTGAATAGTTCAATGTATGTAAATGCTCACAATAGAGTAGAACGTGTCCCCGAGGAACATTCTCATCCAGTGTTCCTGCCACCACGTTAGCTAAATATCGTCCTGAACAGTCTGTCGTCTCGTCCATCGATACCCATATTTCCTATTTCCAACTCTTTTCCTGATTTCTTCCAAAGTTTATTTTTATCATTTTCCTTGAAGTAGAAGAATACAATACACAGTTCTTCAAAGAATGGTGAAAAGGATGAATGGGTTTATCCAAAAACTTCTCTTGTAGTAAGGTCCCTGAAGTCGTTGCAGAACCACGTGTTTCTCACGCGATACATGTCGTTCCACCGTAAACCTTTTCACAGCGGCCATTCTCACGTCACAAAATTTGCAGTAAAGTATTGTCCCGTCAGCTGTATATGGGCGAGTCCACAATAATAATTTCGTGTGGCTATTTCTAGCCAAGTGCAGCCCTCTTACGGCAGACCCTCCGATGAGGGTGGCCAGCATCTGCCATTTGTAGGTAACTGCGTGTTATTGTGGTGGAGGATAGTGTTATGTGTGGTGTGTGAGTTGCAGTGATGTCGGGGATAGCACAAATACCCAGCCCCCGGGCCATTGGAATTAACCAATCGAGGTTAAAATCCCCGACCCAGCCGGGAATCGAACCCGGGAGCCTCTGAACCGAAGGCCAGTAAGCTGACCATTGAGCCAACGAGTCGGACGGCGAGTCCATTATATGCATACTTTTGGGAATGAAGGAAGAGGGCATCCCTTTCCTGGAAATATCTGTTATGCTTGTATGAAATTAAACAAGGAAATCAACACGGAAATTTAGTAAAATACAGAATTAAAATAGCTAAACATTAAAGAATTATCCTTCATTCTTGAAAATAGAAGAAAAATGACCACAATGACCTAAAATTTCTTCAAAAACTCCCTCAAAAATGGCTAAAAAGTATGACCTAAAAATTAAACTTCATTGAACTCATTCTTTCATGAAATATATATATATTTGAGCAACTTGTCAGTCTTACAAAAAAATAATGGAAAATTATAACAGTCACAGAAGGGAAACGTAAACATGAATAGTGAAGATTAATCCTGGCGGGTTGTCATCCGATACGTCATAGTAATTCAGATACGGGAACCATAATAATAATAATAATAATAATAATAATAATAATAATAATAATAATAATAACAATAATAATAATAATAATAATAATAATAATAATAATAATGTGTGATTAGGTTTTTACGGCATATCGGTCACATGGCCTGTCGCCAAGCATTTTAGAGCTACTGCCAACAGAACGCTCCTAACATAGAGACAAAACCTTTTTTTTTTTTTTTTTTTGTAGTCGTTCCACTGTAGTACAAACGCTACATCTAACGGGATTTCAGTAACATTTCATCTGTCGATGACCCGTTATCGTCCCATAAGGGTTCATCCTCCCAAAACCATTGACTCTTTTAATGAGTCAGGTATTTTCCGTCACCTGACACTCGGCGTTGAGTCGTTGGCTGTACGGTCTCCTCCACACCGTACCAGGATGAACCTGGCAAGACAGTCAACGCTAGATTTAATGCAGTCTGGATGAAGTGGCGAACAACAGACGGAGTCACTTGCGACGCACAGTGGGGCAGAAAGCCTCCAAAGTTGGTATTAAAGGGAAATGAAGGACAGTAATGGACAGAGTTTATAAGAGCGGATAATAGATAACATGAATAACGCTAAATATAACAATATTTCTTTACTATCAAATGTACCCAAGGTGCGCTACGATATTTTACATTTTATACGGATTTCTCCGTAAATTACTGTAAAGGCAGTGAGTAAAATTATATTTATTTTTCTAATACACATATGGCAGCTGAAATCATAAAATTTGGTTAACGTATGGCCACTGGTCGTGTCAATGTACGTACCGAATTTCATGATTCTATATTTCGTAAAAGTGTATCAAACAATACCATACACGTGAAAAAGTACAAAATTAATTTGAAATCGAGAAATACAACCCTGTTTAACGCGTAAGGGTAGGGATACGACGAAACGTCATAGGACTAAAGCTGTAGATTTCTCCAAATTGCATAGCGATTGTGCTATCTGTTTTACGGCCAGATGCCCTTTCTGACGCCAACCCTACGTGGAGGGATGTAATTACTATTGCATGTTTCTGTGGTGGATGGAAGTGTGTTGTGTTATCTGAATATGAAGAGGAAAGTGTTACGAAAAACAGAAACACCCAGTTCCCGGGCCAGAAGAATTAATTAGACGTGATTAAAATCCCCTACCCAGCCGAGAATCGAACGTGGGACCCTCTGAACCGAAGGCCTCAACGCTGACCATTCAGCCAATGAGTCCGACTAATGTAATACATCAATGATTTCTTTATTTGTGTCTTTTGTCATCATTGTATGACTTTGTTCTTATCAGTATGATCAATCTGAAGGCTCCTCTGTTTCATCATCATCATCATCTTTTATTGCGAACTGCGCTTGCCCAGGCAACATCATATTTAATACTTCGATCGGAAGTTATTTAATTTTAATTTAAAATTTCATTTAAAATCACTTCACTTAAGAGTTCACCAAACGACTTTCTGTGTGATCTACCAATGCTTGTAGACCTACATGTATACACTCTGCATTTACATAAATGCATTCTCTTTTAGGATAGCATTTCTTTGCTTATTGGATAACTTTATTTGAAGGAAATCTACTTCTGTCTTTAGATCTCACAACTTCATGCTGATGTCTTGAAAGTTTGGCTTCTATAATCATGGAAAGACCTTCCTCTCCAGTCAAGGCAGGGATCTTCTGTTGTGCCGAATCCGGAATAGCTTTCCTATTTCGCCTTGCTCAGGAAGGAGATGCATTAACAGTGATTTCCTTCGTCACCTTTGAAGCCTTTGTCACCAACAGCTCGTAATCTCATTTCAGTGGCATATGCTATTTCTTCTGATGAATATATCTGCCACAGTTCTTGGGTCCGCTTACATTTAGTGCAGTCAGAAATTTCTGAAAAAGGCACTGACAAGCGACCTCTTTTCTCTTTCCCACTGCCTTTATATATAGGAAAGCACAGTGATGTCTGAAACCACCTTTCATTTATGTTAATAAATTTATCGTATATTGTACGCAATTCTGCTTTATATGGAGACACAAATTGAGAAATAAGATGATTGGGTTCATTGTCTGAGGATTATGGACAATAGGTTAATACTCTAATGTATTGCTTCTAAACAGATCTGTTTTTTTTCTATTACCTTTACGTCGGACCGAACACAGATGGGTCTTATGGCGACGATGGGATAGGAAAAAGCCTAGGGACGAGAAGAAATCAGCCGTGGCCTTAATTAAGGTAAACCCCCAGCATTTGCTTGGTGTGTAAATTGGAAACCGTGGAAAACCATCTTCTGGGCTGCCGACAGTGGGGTTCGAACCTACTATCTCCCGGATGAGAGCTCACAGCTACGCGCCCCTAATCACACGGCCAATTCGCTCAGTGATCTGTTTACGAATATTCTTCTACCCTCTTCCCCTCATGACACTAACTAAGAAGGGAACGGATTTTGGTGTAAAATTTTAATCTGGTTGAAATTTAGTACACAATAATTCCTACAAAGTTGTACAATGACGTCGTGAAAACCGCACAGGCCACTTCCAATCTTGAACGCCAATATTGAACGCCAAAATCATGCCGGGTGACGGCATTAGCGAGGAGGTGGGGAGAGGTAAAGCTGATCTTGAATCCTATCAGCACGCGACCTGCCGTGCCCCGTTGCATTCCCAGCCTTCCACCTTCCTCTCAACCCTTCACTCTTTTACCTGTTCGGCAGGGCTATGCGAAACAAAATCCGTTTTGAGATGAACAGGTCCCCAATTGTTCCGTCATCAAACCATGTGAATGTGAAAAATTTTATTTGGTGTGTTTTATGATTTTACTCCCACAGACAACAATTAATTTTAAAAATTAATTTACGGTCAGTACAAATGTCAGGATTTTTTTTTTGCTAGTTGCTTTACGTCGCACCGACACAGATAGGTCTTATGGCGACGATGGGACAGGAAAGGGCTAGGAGATGGAGGGAAGCGGCCGTGGCCTTAATTAAGGTACAGCCCCAGCATTTGCCTGGTGTGGAAATGGGAAACCACGGAAAACCATTTTCAGGGCTGCCGACAGTGGGGTTCGAATCTACTATCTCCCGAATACTGGATACTGGCCGCACTTAAGCGACTGCAGCTATCGAGCTCGGTATGTCAGGAATTGACAAACATCGATGTTTAATTGGAACACTTACCAAATATTAATCCTTGGAATGTGGTAGTTCGTCTACAAAGCTGCTCTGCTGAAAGTGATCGCTATGAAAGCCAAATAACACCTGGTGAAAGAGAATCGGATTTTGAACTGTACCACCAGAAAAAAAATTCTTTACATTTTCTCATGACAAAAGCCTTTTCATTTGCTTTACATCGCACTGACAAAGATTTGTCTTATGGCGACTACAGGATAGGAAAGGACTAGGAATGGGAGGGAAGCGGCCATGGCCTTATAAGGTACAGCCTGGTGTGAAAATGAGAAAGCAAGCAAAACCATCCTCAGGTCTGCGTTTCGAACCCACTATATCCCGGATACAAACTCACAGCTGCACGCCCTTAACCGCACGGCCCACTCGCCCGGTATGGCAAAATAGACGTGCGCCAAGACTGAATCATGATCCTTGTTTACAGGCCTTCTTGCAGAAAACATTGGTGATGTGCCCGTCGCCATTGAACTTGAGGAGACGTTTATTTTGCGTGACAACAACAATGAATTTACAATATCTGACACCGGCAGTAAAAACTCCTGCAAAAGTATCACAAAAGAAAAAGGCGGTGTATTGCTGGCTGAACGAAGAAAGGGATAAAAGGGTAATTTAAAGCCTTTCAGCACCAATGTAAAGAGTTAAAAAGCTACGGCACCAGTCGGACCTTCCTAGTTGGAAAAATACAAGTAGAATCAGGCGGCAAACAGGCTGAAAAGCAGAAATTTATCACCAAAGAAACTTTTCAAGAATTTAAAAAAGCGAGGCTGATCAACAACAAAAATGTATATGACGTACACATTAGAAAATGGGCCCTGAAGAATGCTCGGCGTATTCATGACGGTACCTTCCACCTCTTAACTCTCTGGATACGAAGGTTTAAAAATAAATTCAATATTGGTTCCCGGAATGTTATGAAATTTGTAAGTAAAAGTTACACAGCCGATCAGCTTGGCCTTGCATCGAACGCAACAATTTTCGTGGGAGAGGTATTCGAATTAGTAAACACTCACTCTCCAAAGTGCGTTTTTTAACACAGACCAAAGCGGGTTTAAGGAAACCTTCCATGCTGATATACGCTACATTTAAAGGGAGAGAACGTTTTATTCGCAAAAGTGCAATCTTTGAACTCATTAACACACAGCTACACAATCAACCTGTAATTTCTGCCGATAGAGAACTGTTACCTAAACTGTTAATTGTGTTAGAAAAAGGACAACGAATTTCGCTCGATTGTAAAAAAAAAAAAGTTGCTTACAGCAGATGATTTATCTGTTTTGCCTTCACCGTCCGTGAAGTTAACTAAAACGTTATTTCAAACGTGAGTACAAGACGTTTATTTTTCAAAATGTACCGCGAATCAAACGGTTTTGCTCATCGCGCAGTGTAAACGTAGTCCCCATAGTTGCGCGACGGATGAATTAAGAACAGTGCTAGCAGCTCATCAAGCTCTACAAAATCGAGATTTTATGTGGAATACGAAAAACAAAAACTATTTCAATAGCAATGAAAGAGAAGATGCGTGGAAGGAAATTAGTCCTCAAATAAACATTCCTATTTCTACAGTGAAAGGTAAGGTGAAAGTGGTACTGGATCAGGTAAGGAATTACTATTGGTTTATAATGCAACAGTGTGTCATTTCATTACTTTCTTTTTGAACCGACCGGTACTTATTTTGAAGCATTCTTGGGCCACTGTGAAGAACTTACACTGACCGGCACGAAAAACGCAACACTTCAATTTCTTACAAAAACTGATTTTCTTCTTCCCTTTCTTGATCAAAAATGACATTGAAATGATGGAAAACGCAGCTGTGGCGGCTGCAGCGGCTGGAAGGACAAAACAGGTTTCCATATGGGTTGCAAAACCAGAACTGAAGCTTTCAGTCTTGTCGAAACCGCCTCGCCCCACTCGCGCTATTCGCTCTGAATTGCGCTCAGTTTTGTGAACTGCGAAATTTCACTCGAAGCGAGTTAAGTTTCGCCCGAGCGACTTTCGAGAGGAAGTTTCGCTAGTATAAACGCAGCTTTAAGTCTCCTCCTGAGATTCCGAAAAATACAGAGGAACGCACGAACTTAGAACAAATTGTTTATTATCGAAAGGGGCAAAAATTGGCAAAGTTTCTAAATATATACCAGTATTAAGGTATAATGTATGCTCGATTCAGTGCAACAAAAATGATCTAAATCTTCATAAGTTCATGAATTGATGGCAATTGTGTCAACAGACGACATATATATGTTACCTTTGTACGACTACAGACACAAACTATCCGCAACATTATGACGATATACTTTCACTCACCTTTCGATGTACCAGCCATGTTAATTTCGTCCCACAATTCCTTCGCATTTGCACAATACAAGCTCAAACACACTAGTGAGCCGTATCCTGACGGTCCATAAGAGACACTCAGATTATTATTTGCCATATTATATAATTTTATTGAAACAAATTTCAGTTAGGGATGGTAAAAGTAGTAGATTGCAGGATAGCTGAGACCGGAAGTCCATGGAGAAATAAAGTTGCTGGACATTGCGCGATGCCTCCTCGGGACCGTAAGAAAGGTTTAGCGTCACCAGAAGTTAGCACATCTTGGCACGTGTAGAAGACGTTGGCCAAGAGGAACATTCAGCCAATCAGAACGCGTGGGTGTGGCAAATATGGAGTCTGCATCGCGCGGAATTAATATCCCAGGTTGACCAACATGAACAATTGCATGAAGAAGATATCGTTATAAAGGAATCAGTTCTGTTAGATGACGGATTTTCACAGGCCGGAAAGTGTAATATAATAAGGAATACGCTATAGAAATAATCTGAGTTATTTTATATCGTCTGGAGTGTGTTTTATGGTGTGTTTTGAATTAATATATAAGTCATTGTGAATGGCAAGCACGCTGATTGGTTACTCCTTTAAACGTGCGGGAATCCCATAGCTACAACGGCGTTAGCCAAGCTTCTCCCGAGTCCCAAGCTTTGAGAGCATCACTCTGATTGTGGGAGCCGACGTGTTGTGAACGTTGTTCGGCATTGCTCTGATACTTGTGCGTGAATGTTGCCACGTGAATGGATATATAACAGTGTATGGTTTTACGACCGAGAAACAGTGCTTTTAGGCGTGAAGTTTACTGAATTAACTGGTGCAGTGCTAAATTGCCGATTTCATTATGGCGCAAAGTTTTACTCCAGATAAATAGACGGTAATAATAGTCGCAGACTGGAAAGTGTAGAAGAAACGCTCAGCTGTATTGCACTTTCGTGTCGGTCGCGTTTCGCCAAGAACTTTCGAACCGAACCGCGAGCCGCTATAACTAACTGTATAAGAAACCCTAACTGATTAATTTTAAATGTGTTTGTTTGTCAGTAATGTTACCCTAGTTCACAGCTAACAAGGGTTTGTTCGGTACGTGCAAATCGAGTGGTGAAGAGATATTCACCTAAAGTCTTCTGTGCTGAAGTGTACAGGAACTTTCATCAAGAAGATGGCACCGCCCATAGAAGAAATAACATTGTTTCCATGTGTTAAAGCAGTGATCAACCTGGAGTAAGACACCATCATGGCAAGGATGTGAGCCGTCCAGAGAGTCGTCCAAGATAAGACGCATATTTTTAAATTAGATGGCATGTTATATGAATTATGTTTAAATACTAGTGAAGTTTAGTGTAGAGATTTTTCTTTAACGTAAATTTTGCCTGACGGCATGTGTTTATTTTACATTTGTAATGCTGTAAATACGGATAAAAGAGGAATGCATGATTTCTATATTTTTATTTTACTTTACGATTAGTTTGATGGGATGATGAGGGAGTTGTTAGGATTTATTTTGTTGTGCCATTATGCATTATAATTAGCTCAGTATTATTCGGATATTCTTGTATATTAGAGATAGGAGGATTAGATTGACAAGATCATCCATTTTCCGAGTTAAACACTTGCTACGTTGAGAGTGAATTCAATTTAATTTCGGTCATTTAGAAAGTTAGTAACAGTTAGATTGCATGACGCATGTTATTTCAGGAGCTAACATGTGGCGCTGTATCGCAACGTTGAATGAGAAAGGAGTCTTCCAACGTTTTTTTTTTTGTTAGGGGCTTTACGTCGCACCGACACAGATAGGTCTTATGGCGACAATGGGATAGGAAAGGCCTAGGAGTTGGAAGGAAGCGGCCGTGGCCTTAATTAAGGTACAGCCCCAGCATTTGCCTGGTGTGAAAATGGGAAACCACGGAAAACCATTTTCAGGGCTGCCGATAGTGGGATTCGAATCTACTATCTCCCAGATGCAAGCTCACAGCCGCGCGCATCTACGCGCATGGCCAACTCGCCCGGTAATCTTCCAATGTATGTTGGAGACTGTTTCGAACAATGATGTATATGGGAATCGAACCTGGATTTATAATGGGAAAGGTTAATGAGATTGTAAGAAATATAAGAGTTGAAGTTGATGATGCAGGCCGATTGCATGCCTGATGAAGTGAGAAGAATGATGTGCAGTGAATTTAGCCCTACAAGTGCATTCTGAGAGAATATTGAGAAATCGAATTGATGGGAAATTGATGCCAGGTCAGTGAGTCTGATAAATTATTATAGCATGCTAGTAAGGAGCACGATTGTATGTGAGTTTCCGTGCAGTTGAGAAAATATGAGATAGACTTACAGGTTTACTTATCAGCCGTGTTTACATAGACGGCGTGAATGAGATGTTATTTCCGTGATACAATCTTGTCGAACAGTAACCTAGCCTCAGTGCAGTATTGAGTTCCAACATTTCTTTTCAGCCCACAGCACAGCAGAAAATATGTGACGGAAGAACGCGCTTTTCGGTGTGCAAATGCAGCAGAAGAATGCAATGTTGCCCATTGCTTTCCACATATTTCATAAAGGATAATAATATGTTTTCTCTTGGAGGATGCTGTTTTGTGCTATTTCATGGTGTTTTGATATGTTGTCTTATTGTTTCGTGGGGAACTGCCCGAGTGCTGATTGAATATTGGTGGTCAATCTAGTTTTCACTAGATCTTTTGGTGAACCGCGTTCCACGTCGATTCAGTGTAGTGTGTAAGATTTCCCTTTCTTTATCCGATGTATATATTTGAGATACATTGCTTATTTGTGTTCATTGTAAATATAGCGTATGCCACTAGTATTTTTCATAATTCATATCATGTCCCATTGCGTCTTAATTTTCATTTTATGTTAGTCTTGGCGACGACTCTCCGAAATTAAAATCCGTATCAATGTGATGGAGTAACATCGTGTTACTCCATGTGAATCGTATAAGTATTTGTATACGCATACGTATACTCTTATGAATATGAACTTGGGACAATCATGTGAAGAATATTTTGAAGTTCACAAGTATTTAATGTTGTGTTTGAACTTTGCTTTTGCATTTAATTATTTTAATAATTAAAGTTTTAATGTCCATTTCTTTTAAATTTTTGAGATAATGTTATTATCATTTTTATTATTTGATTTTATTTTTATGTTAGTATATTCAGGGTTATTTTGTGAATAAACTCATCCTGCCCCATATTATTGTTTCTCATTTGAGTTATACCTCCATTTTCCTGTCATTTACTTATAATTAAGTGAGAAACTTCGACTTTTAGACTTGCCCATCGACAACCAACCCACTTCTCTGCCCAAACTTTAGTCGGATGTTTATACAGGAATGGAGGCTTCGTCCTAGGGTTACTACCCCTGGGTACGGTACACTAGCATACACCAAGAACGCACTGTGTGAACTCACCAGCTGACCATATTTGACGTTGCAATACTTCTGTCCGAACACGCCAGGGGCCAAGTCGGTACATTTTCAAATAGAGCACTCTTCCTTGTATACAGCCATGATCAGGAAACATGAATCAACTGAGTTTTGCTTTTTGAATATTTATCACGTCTCACTGTCTCCTGCCCCAATGTGCGACGGCAGGATGAAAGATCTTCTGAAACCAACTATCTACCGCACTGCCATCCGCCCTGTCGCACTCAATGGCCGCGATTGTTGGTCAACCATGGCCGAGACATTAAGCCAGCTTAGCGTAATCGAGAAAATGGTGCTGAGGTGGCCACCGCGTTTCTAACGACAGCAATAGGAAACGTTTCGGGGTTCGAACGAGAAAATGCGTGAGAGCCATCTTCGATTGTTTGGACACGTTTTACGAGCAAGACCGGACACAAATCCCATGACCGGCTACAACCTACAGGTCGTCGGCAGAAGACCAAACGGACGACCTGACAACGTCGGGCCGACACACTGCATCATCAAGATCTCAAGAGCAGAACATTCCACCCAGATGCATCCCGAGATAAAATGAATTGGAGACAGTAGGTCCATGTAGTGAAATCCGCAAAATGGCGGAATAAAGAAAACTTGTGTTAATAATAATATCGGGTCTAATAATAATAGTAATAATAATAATAAAAATAAAGTATTCTTATTATTATATTATATTATATTATATTATTTTTATATTATATTATATTATATTATATTATATTATATTATATTATATTATATTATATTATATTATATTATATTATATTATATTATATAATAATAATACCGGACGAGTTGGCCGTGCGGTCATGGGCACGCGGCTGTGAGCTTGCATCCGGAAGATAGTGGGTTCGAATCCTACTGTCGGCAGCCCTGAAGATGGTTTTCCGTGGTTTCCCATTTTCACAGCAGGCAAATGCTGGGACTGTACCTTAATTAAGGCCACGGCCGCTTCCTTGCATCTCCTAGGCCTTTCCTATCCCATCGTTGCCATAAGACCTATCTGTCTCGATGCGACGTAAATCAACTAGCAAAAGAAAATAATAATCATCACCGCCATCAGCCGATTGATTTACAGTCCATTTCTGGAAACTTAGAAAGATCATTGTCTTATTTCCATTGATATGGCTCAGCATATATTATATTCCATTGACCATCATTTTTCTGATACCCTTATACAGTAAGATTTGAACCCGCTATCTCCCGGATGCAAGCTCACAGCCGCGTCAATTAAGGAAAATAAAGAATCAACTTTGAAAAATAAGTCCTATTTGTTTTGTACTGTTGACTAACGTGATTTCAGTATCATTTCTTCTATTGACGACCCATTATCATCCCGTTAGGGTTCATCCGCCATAAACCCTTGATTTTTCCGGACGAGTCTTTTCCTTAGAACATGGAAATACAGCACCTCTCGCATTTACCACCGTTCTTTCAAATCTTCTTCCCGTCTCACAAATATAGTATGTGTACAGCCTTCATCACCTCTGGAAACGATGTGACCAGTCGCTATGTATGTTGCTGGAGGACCCACGTAACCTTCCTTTCTGATGTGTGTCCACAGGCTCCGAGCTACTGACACTGTAAACACTCTCGCATGGCTCGGACCGTTGTGTACTGAATTTCTGAATCACCAGGATTGGTAAAATGGCTGCAGGGGAGAATGTTTTGACATGCTTTTTATTCATGACAAGACGCTATTCACATAAACCACTATAGCCAACTGACTATATTATCTCGCTCTCACAGAGCGGGTTGGCCGTGCGGTTAGGGTCGCATAGCTACGAATTTGCATTCGGGAGATGACTGGTTTGAAACCCACCGTCGGCAGCCTTGAAGATGGTTTTCCGTGGTTTACAATTTTCACACCACACAAATATTCTGGTTGTACCCTAATTAAGGCCGAGGCTGCTACCTTTCCGACCTTAGCCCATCCTTGCGTCGCCGAAAACCTTCGATGTGTTAGAGCGACGTTAAACCACCTGCAAAAGCACCTCGCTCTCAAGCACTGAAGAGTTGTTGGAGCTCCTCATTTTCACAGAAAGGAACAGAAAAGTGGAATAAAAATTATTTGTTTGGACAGAACGGTGATTAAACAAGTCTCATACTACAGCTACGATTGAGCTCACTCAGAGATCTTTCAGAGTTTTTAGATAATAATAATAATAATAATAATAATAATAATAATAATAATAATAATAATAATAATAATAATAATTTCATAATTCACAGGTGAAACCTTAGAACCATTTGAGGTAAGAACGGGTCTGAAACAAGGTGACTGCCTTTCACCACTGCTGTTTAATTGTATCCTTGAAAAGGTCATCAGTAATAGCAGAGCAATACTGACCGAAACGGAACAACAGAACGAGATACAGATAGAACGTCGAAAAGGTGCTATCATAGTTGACTGCCTAACTTTCTTGGATTATGTAGTACTCCTAAGTGACAATCTACACTTAGCCGCAAAACAAGTACAGGTATCACAAAATGTGGCCGCAAAAATTGATTTAAGAATATCGTTCGAAGAACTGCATATGCGGACTCAGACAAAACAGATCTCACTGTATCAAAACCAATTTCGGGGAAAGCCCCCGTGCTCAGAAATTCTAACCCCGGGTGGAAATTAGTTATAAGTTATAAATAGAAGTGTGGGAAAGACGGAACTGGATTTCAGACTATTTCATGGAACTTACAGATCAAATTCCACGTCCAACCAAGCAAAATTTAAACATTATTGTACGGTGATCAGAGAGCATTGTGTATATATGTGGTGGAAACCAAGGCGAGAGTAACGGACCAACTCATTAAAAAAAGGGAATGGAGATTCCTTAGGAAAATCTTGTCGGAAGAAGTCACTAGCTTCACAACCCATGTTCCGACTGAGACAGAATCTAGAACTTCATGATGAAATTGAGAAGGTAACAACTACATTTTATTGTCACATTAAGAGGCTGAAGCTAAAGAGACTGGCACACAGGATACGTAGTCTACAAGAAAAATGGAAGGTACAACCATTATGGCTTAAGAAGGTTCACAAGGACTTGGAAGAAGTGGGGATCCAGTACGGACATATACAGGACAGAACAACGTTTAGGAAGAAAATTGCAGGAATGAGGGATGCACCGGAGGAATTCGTCAAGTCGAGCAAGATATCGGTTGAACAAAGGAGAAGACAAAGACTTAAGAACATCTGGAAACAGTGCAAGGGAAAGGGACTACGTTTGAGAGAAGATATGGTGGATTGTGTAAACGTGGTTCATAGGTGACCGTAACAAGAGATACGAAATAATAGTAACAACCATCTTCAACTGATCCTTGTCCTATGGCCTATAAGGATGTATTCGACCCTGGCTAACGTCGGTGGCATTTGAAGCTGTTCAAAGGAAGTCCAAATCACTGAGTTCTAATTAACTCCTGGGGTACAATGACCCGATACCTGAGGTCTTATAGAAGTCTGTGGCAGTAGAACGGACATTGTACTCTGGAATATTGTGGCGCTGTGCGCCATTTTTGTAGGACCTTTTGGAGGAGCGAGATGGATCCGCTCCACTTCGGAGCCGTCGACGTCACTACTTAGAGGTTGACTCCCGCGCAGCCAACCAATCAGGAGAACGATTCAGGAGTGCGAGGCCATCCCCTCTGTGATATCGTTCTATGAGCTCTCTGGAGGCCTCCGACGGTACTTGGAAAAACCTGGAAGACAAACACAGATCATTCCGAGTCGAGAGAAATCTGGATAGTTCTTTCAGGAAGTATCTCGAGGAGCCGGCATCCCTATTTTAGGTGAACCTGACGAACTTGGGTGGACAGTCGAGTGCAGTACGATATCAAACTGAGTTGGTGGGCTGAGTTCTGTTCAGTCTTGGAGTTGAGTCCGTCTTCAGTGAAGTCAGGAGTGCTTCGTGTCATTGCGTTCTGTCAAGGTGGGATATATGGACGGTTAAAGTGTTTGACTGGTGAACGAATTCCAGTGACGTGTGGCAGAGTGCATGACGTGCAGTAGTGCTTATCGTGAAACCGTGTGACTGTGATAGTTTGTAAGTGCACAAAATGTCAAACCGGTGTGAGTTAATGTAAGCTGAGAGAGCGCAAACTCCGAATGAGTGTGTAGTGTGTAAGAATTTAATAGTTAATAAATCGTAGTCTCAGAGTTAAAAGGCTTCCAGTCGTGTGTTTACTTCTTACCCCATCACGTTACGACAATGTAATTACTCCTATTATTATTATTATTATTATTATTATTATTATTATGATTCTTTCGATTCACCCTCTTTGGGGTAGTTTGAATCAATCATTTCTCTGAGCGTTGTTCTTAGTGCCAGTATTTCTTCGTTCTTTTTGATCTTCCTTTCGTATCATCTTCCGAGATAATAGGTTTGGTTTTTAATTAAGATTTGTTTTGGAACCTTATATTTTCGTTTTAGTTATTGCTTTAGCTGTTCGATCGAATAGAGAACTTTCTTTATTTTTTATTTCTACTAGGTCTTTTCTCCTTTAAACCAACTGCGTTTTGTTTTTCGATTACTGAAGAAGTCATAGATTTGTTTGCTTAATCTGTTAGAGTTCATTCTGAGAAGGCCACCGTAAAAACTTATCCTTTTTTGCAGAGTACCTGAGAGTTTTTCCATTTTCTTTTCGAGTGTTTTATTCTTGATGTGTTTTATCGTGAAATTTTGGTCCTAATAATTTCTTAAAATGTTCCTCTCTTCGGCTCGGGTTTCTCCGTCTGGCCTTCAAAATTCATGTTTAGTGTTTCTGCTGCGTATAGTGCTTCTGGTTTAATCACTGTTTAATCACTGGCATTTTGAAACCCCCATCAAAGCGATTCCTTGTATTTATCTTTTGTTAGCTGGAAGGCCAGTTTAGGTTTATTTTTCTTGGATTCCACTACTTTGCATTCCACAGCATTCCAACTAAGCTATTGTCCGAAATATTGTATTTCTTTGACTATTTCAATCTTTTGTTCTTGGACTTTGAGGTATTTATTGGGTGTTTGTCATAATTTTGATCCTTTTGAAGGAGATGTGAAGACCTTTTTTTAGCTGCTTGTTTCACTACTTCAGAGATTTGTTCCCTTGCTTCCTCCATTGTTTCAGCAAACAAGGCCATATCATCTGCAAAAGCAATACGATTGATTTGAAGGTTCTTTATACAACCCAGTGTAATTCTACTCTTTATACTTTTGTTCCATTCTCTAATAACTTTCTCAAGCGCACAGTGGAACAACAAGGGTGAGAGCCCATCACCCCTAGCGTACACCTGTTCTTCTTTCGAAGGAATCTGATATTTCATCCATGAATTTAACTTTTGAAAACGTATTTATGATAGTCGATCTTATGATATCAGTTGTTTCCTTATCAAAAACATTTCCCTTAGGACTTACGAAAGGGATTCTCTGTCAATCGCATCATATGCCTTCTTGAAATTAATGAAGGAGATTGCATTTGTCTTTGCCCTTGAATTTTGATACGCCATGATATTTTTGAGGTTTAGTATTTGCTCAGAGCATGACCTACCCTTTCTTAAACCTGCCTGGCATTCTACGAGTTTTGAGTCCAATCGTGGCTCTGCCTTGTTTAAAAGGACTTGGGAAAGAATTATATTACATCAAACAATGATATTCCTCTATAATTGTTTGGGTCTGTTTTCAAGCTTTTGTTGTAAATAGGGTGGATGATAGCTGTTTTTCGCTCTATGGGTATCTCTTCTTTCCAGATTTTAACGAAATCACATTGAAGTGCCATGATTGCGCTTTTGTCAGCCTTTTTCGACAATTCGGCCACTATTTCCTTTCCTCCGGACGCATTGTTGTTCATTGGTCCTGAAATGATCATTTGTAAAGAGGGTTAAGAGTAACACCTCGTTAGAAAACTTGGGTCCATCTGGCTCCGGATGGTAGTACCCTGTAAGGGCCCTGCCTACGGTTACTAGGTGAAACCTGTTCAAGGGTCTCAAAGGCGGAAGAGGAATTTCAAATTCCCAACGGCGGAGAGAGCCGAAGAGCTGCCTCCAGGACTCACAATCTTGGTTGTATTTTTGTTGTCTTCGGGCCACTCCAGAAATAACTTTCATCAGTCATGGAAGAGGGTGACTTCAAACTACCAGAAGATTGCAGGTTGAAATCTTGAAGTGCTGCTATCAATTTTGAAGGACAAAAGGCACTCGATTCTGTATTCCGTGACGAACAATGTCGACATCTAAAATGGTTGTAACATAGGGTGCCAGGAATCCATTCTCTCCGTCTCTCTGTAATAGACATACTGTTTAACGCTGAAAAACGGTCGCACATTCTGCACACCAACATTCATAAATAATAATTGTATTATTATTATTATTATTATTATTATTATTATTATCTTATTGTCTTTACGTCCGAGTAAATATACCAACACGAGGCTGACGCATCTGAGCACTTTCAAGTACTATCGGACTGAGCCAGGATTGAACCTGCCAAGTTGGGAGAAGGCCAGCGCCTCAACCGTCTGAGTAACTCAGCTCGTCAAATTGGTGGGTCCTATTTCGGCTCAGCTTGGTGGTATTTGAAGGGGCTCAGATACGGCAGCCTCGTGTCGGTGGATTTACTGGCACGGGACAATATACCGGCACTCGACATCTCCGGAAACAGTGAAACTACCCTGTTAGTGGGACATAAACAAATAACATTATGTTATCTCTTAACACTAACCAGAAGGAAACTGGTAGAGATCGAACACTTCCAACAATGAGGGTATCGGCAGAAGAAAGGAAAGGGCCACGAGGGACGTGCCGTGTATAGGAATGACTCCTTTGGTCTCACAAACCTACTACCATCGGGGTCGAAAAAAACACCTGTTGTCGAACAGGAAAGATGAAAGTATAGAACCTGACACAATTAAGAGGGAGCAATGCCGGACTCACCTAGGGAAAATCGTGGCTACAAATTCACGGTCCCAAGCTGTAGGCCCGATCACCCCTGTAGTTACCTTTACGACAGGCAGGAAGTACCGTGGATGTATTCTACCGCCTCCCTCCACACAGAGCTGCTCTAGCTATGCCCATAGATGGTAACTCGTACCGGGGGCTTGTTTACGTTGGGGCATCTGGGCAGAAGTCATTGGCCTACAGCTGCGATTTCACAACAGATTTGTGACGCTGCAGAGGTTCAACGAAGTAAGTATTGGATTCAACTTCCTTTATCCTTGTACTGTGGGCATGGGCGCAGCCGACAGATGTAAAAGGAGAGGCTCGGGAAGTTTAATTTTGGAACATTGAGAAGGAAAGTATCTCCCTCAATCAACGGGTGGTAGATCATGATGTTAGATATGTGGTACTCTCTTCTCCTTCTCCTTCTTCTTCTACCACGTCTGTGAGGTGGCGGGTGCGAACTGTGTCGCACATGTGGATTTGGCCCTGTTTATGGCCGGATGCCCTTCCTGGCACCAACTCTATGTAATAACTATTGCGTGTTTCTGTGGTGGTTGGTAGTGTAGTCCCCGAGCCAGAGGAATTAATCACACGCGATTAAATCCCCGTCCCGGCCGGGAATCGAACCCGGGACCCTCTGAACCGAAGGCCTCAATGCTGACCATTCAGCCAGTGAGTCGGACATATGCGGTATTATCAATGCCAAAATTAAATATGATGTAGAGTAGCAGTATTACGCAAGTCTCAGTCGAAGAAGAGGGTCGCGCCAAAATAATTGAGAAGCTAAACAGGAACAGGGTTACGAGAGGTAATTCGCCTGCATTCCAGTACGCCGAAGATCGAGCTGTTCATATATTTCACGCCTCATCGCATAGGCACAAATAATAATAGATACACATTTTGTATATTAAGGTGTATCGTTATTAGAAATACGTTCCTTTTATGTATTAACTTACGCAAAGATACTTTACACGAAGATATTCTTCGTAAAATTATTTCTGTGATGTAGTGCGTAGTGTGATTAGCTACCACCCCCAGAGGTACGGCTTCGATTCCCGGCTCTGCAACGAAATCTGAAAGGTGGTTCGAGGGCTAAAACGGGGTCCACTCACTATCGGGAGTTTAACTGAGTAGAACGGGGTTCGATTCCCTTCTCAGGCATCCTCAAAGTGGTTTTCTGTGTTTTCCCACTTCTCCTCCAGGCAAATGCCGGGATGCTGCCCACCTTAAGACCATGGCTGCTTCCTTCCTTCTTCTTTGTGCTTCTCTTCCACTCTTTCCATCCCTCCACAAGTCCCCTGTTCAACATTGCAGGTGAGGCCGCCTGGGCAAGGTACTGGTCCTCCTCTCCGGTTTTATCCCCCGACCCAACATCTCACGCTCCAGAACACTGCCCTTGAGACAGTAGAAGAGGGATCCCTTACGGAATCTGAGGGATAAACCAACCCTGGGGGAAAAACGGATTACGATATAAAATTATTGATTTCTGATTGGTTAAGAGCAAATTATATTTGTCGAGTGGAACCTCTGTAAACCAACCAGATGATAAATAATCAAAAATCGGTATTTTATAAGGGGTGTCTCCTTAAAGTAAATATATATTTACTACTAAGCTACTATTAATACTACTACTACTATGTTAAGCAACACAATATTCCAGAAACTGCTCGCTAAACGATGTTGCTTCACAGACGAAATCTTACAAAAAAAATTCAATTATTCCTTACTTGTGGAGAAATTATATACACCTAGGTCAGGTGCAAATTTCAGTGCTATTACCTGCAAGATTGTTCCACTTACACATTGTGCCTTAGCTCGAGGTTGACTGAACCACCTGTAGACTAGCGTTGGCTACTGAGTATGATTCGAAGCAGTGTATCGGTTCATTCAACTGTCGAGTGAATCGAATCGAAGTAACGGTGAGCCTACGGCACACGGTTCAGCTGACTCGCAGCAGACAGTGCTGAGTGGTGCACTCACGGATCAGTGAGACAAAATACACACAGGATTCATTGTCGGAACACTAGGCATTGGCAAGGAGCCGAACATCCGCTGCGGACGAGACATACGGAGCCATAGTTCACTGAAAGGACTCTCTCTCTCAGCTCATTTGAAAATAATACCCACCTGCATTCACTGTCCGCCTCCTACATGAAGATTTAATACTACTCTTTATTTTCAGTGTTTAAAAGGTAGCCAAAACATAATTCCGATGCAGCTAGTAAGTAGGTGGGTTATTAGGTTAGGCCTATTCTGTCCATTAGTTTAGTGAATCTTAGTATTATAACTTGCTTGACATTCGACAGTTAATTGAACTAAGCTCTCTAGCCCACCGTATGACTCTGTGTTTTGCTCATTGGAAAGAACCGCTCAGTATTCTTGCAGTTCGTATGATGCATTATTGCACAAAATGTCAATAATCGAATCATGAGATCACTGGTGTATGAAGACAATGAATAAGTGAGCCGACTGACGCAATAAGTTAACTAAAATTATATTGAATCCGAAAACCGCGAAGACAGTGGAATTTCCAAGTTTCCTGAAATGATTTATAAAATACAAGGCAAATAAATGATAGGGAATTTGCAATTTTTGAAGATTAATAAATAATAATAATGAAATAATAATAATAATAATAATAATAACTAGCTAACGCACTCGGTGCTTCGCTACGGTACTCTACTTTGTATACGATATTCTACGTGAGTTACTGCACACGCAATGAGTAAGATTATATTAAACTGAATGTCTCTTTGCGCTATCCGAAAAACAAAACGGGGAGAACCCTACATTTTGTTTTCCGGGTAAGACCCACGTTGGCGAAATTTCGATGATAATAACAGGCCACATTTCCTACTGCCATTCACAATAGAGTTCGGAAGTTTCTACAATGACGGCAGGCTCACTTGCTAACTGCCATTCACAATAGAGATGGATAGTTTTCACTATAATGACAGGCTCCCTTTACTAATGCAAGATACAATTGAGTTGGAGAGATTTGATTGTAATCGGGAAATTCAGCGCTATCTGAAGTATAAAGAATCGAGATACGACAATAAGGAACAGGACCAAAGTTTAAGATCTCTCCAAATTGAGAATCGATTGTGCAATCGGCTTTGTGAAATGACTTACCGTTTAGAAAGTAGTTACCACGAAACGAAGCTCTGCACAGTCACTGAAATTGCCTCCATATTTCGATAACTACGGGGGCTTTAAATAATATACACTAATGTTCATAAAGACCAGGACACCTTGAAAGACTGAAGATAGGAAGTTCATATGCACAGAAAATGTGCATTAGTATGTTCTCAAGAAATTATTAGCATTTACACCATGTCGGCCCTCAGGTTCAAGGTCCACATCGATATTTCGGCGTACAACCACCGACTGGTAAAATGTGCCTGCGGCTCTCGTTGTCGCTGTAAACCGAAGATAATGGATCGGTTTCACTTGAGCAGATGTGCAGGATGTCTCGCAGACGTGTATGCGAGAACCGTACCGTCAAATGAGTGAGTTTGAAAGAGGGCACATCACTGGCATGAGAGAACGTGATGCATCCATCCGGCAAATTGCTGCTCGTGTGAGACGAAGTGAGTCGGCAGTGCAACGGATGTATACAGAATGGTTCACAGAAGGGCGTAGGACACGATGAGATGGGTCTGGTCGCACCACCCAGACCACACCTCTAGAAGATCGACATCTCATCCGAATGGCATTGCAGGACAGATTTCCGTCCTTGGCTCTGGCGCAACAGTGGAACAATGTAACACAACGTACACTATCAGTAGTGACAGTCCGTCGCCGATTATTACGGTCTGGGTTACGGCGCGTCGTCCACTTCTCCGCCTACCTTTGACTAATGTGGATAAACATTCTAGACTGCAATGGTGTATGGAACGACGTCACTGGGGACAAGAATGGCAACAGGTAGTGTTTTCAGACGAATCCAGATTCTGTTTGTTTGAAAATGATGGCTGCATTTTGGTTCGCTGCAGACAGGGGGAGAGGCATCACATTGACTGCGTTCACACAAGACGTACAGCGCCAGCTCAAGGCCTTATGGTGTGGCGTACTACTGGGTACAACCACAAATCACAATTGGTGCTTGTCCAGGGCACTGTGATCAGTTTGACCTACGTGAATGACATCCCGCGACCCGCAGCAATACCCTCTCTGCACGACATGCCAGACGCCGTATATCAGCAGGACAATGCGCTACCACATGTTGCTGCACGAAAACCTGCATTCTTGTTGTCACAGGATGTCAGACTGTTTCCCTGGCCCGCATGATCACCGGACTTGTCTCCAACCGAAAACGACGGGTGTGGCGCTGTGATCCAATGCAAACTACCAAAGATGAACTGAGGAACCAGGTGAATTCAGCATGGATCACTATACACCAGGACGCGATTCGCGCCTTATACGCTTCGATGCCATCACGCATTTAATAAGTTATCATTGCCCATGTAGGACCCAGTGCCTACTAGGCAACAAGACACATGATGAACCTAGGTGACTGATATACTAATCGTTTCTGCAGAACATGTCCTGGGAATATGAACTTCCTATCTATAGTCCTTCAAGGTGCTTTTTATGAATATGGTGTATTTGAACAGGCTGGAAATTTTCCTAAAAGGAAAGAGTTCCAGTAACCAAGCGAAATTATGTACATAACAAAAGTTGTCTATTATAAAGCGAAGTTTCACATATAGTCGATGGATTTTACAGAAAATCAATAGTATAAGAGAAAATGGAAGGAAACTGTTGTGGTTTTCGTATAAACCCCCAGTACATTAAGCGAATTTTTAATCTTATGCATATCTAAACCTTTCCCTGGGTGGTATACTCTTATATATGATTTTTGATGGAGATCAATTAAGCCGTTTCGCCGTGACGCGGAACATACGGACAAACAGGCATGAAAACTAGAAACCACTGGTACGGTCTTAAGATGACCAAAATCCGATAACAATCTGAAAAATTGGAAAAACCAAACGAAATTATAGACAGCGGACTCGCTACAAATTTATTTTTACAGATAAGCATGTGCACGTTTATAAGTACAGACCTTCATTTCGAGATTTACTGCTTCTAAACGCTACGTCAAATCAACAAATGGATTCCGCCATGAGACGCCCCATTCTGTATTCTACACGGTTGG
Source organism: Anabrus simplex (assembly GCF_040414725.1). Taxonomy (NCBI): domain Eukaryota; kingdom Metazoa; phylum Arthropoda; class Insecta; order Orthoptera; family Tettigoniidae; genus Anabrus; species Anabrus simplex. The sequence continues at coordinate 1,437,471,661 of NC_090265.1, forward strand.
TCCTATCATATTTTCTCTTATCTTCTATATCTATGGGTTAGATTGAGTTAGAAACATTCAACAGGGTGAGATTTGGATACAGTTTTCACACATAACTTCATTTTTTCGGGTACTTATATGGGAGCTAGAATCATAAAATTAGACTAATATATGACCACTTGTCGTATCAATGTTGTTGCCGCATTTGATGACTCTATCCTCCTATAAGTGTGTCAAACGATAAAATATACGTATAAAAAGTAATAAATTAACTTAAAATAGAGAAACGTAGCTCTATCTAACATATGAGAGATCGAGATACAACAATATGCCATAGGAACAAAATTCTCTCCAATTTGAAAGGCGATTTTTCTACACTGACTGACAGAGCAAATGCAACACCAAGAAGGAGTGGTCAGAACTTTATGCCAATTGCAGGGTAGACTGACGTCACTGAGGTATGCTCATGATGTGAAATGCGCCGCTGTGCTGCGCACGTAGCGAACGATAAATGGGACACGGCGTTGGCGAATGGCCCACTTCGTACCGTGATTTCTCAGCCGACAGTCATTGTAGAACGTGTTGTCGTGTGCCACAGGACACGTGTATAGCTAAGAATGCCAGGCCGCCGTCAACGGAGGCATTTCCAGCAGACAGACGACTTTACGAGGGGTATGGTGATCGGGCTGAGAAGGGCAGATTGGTCGCTTCGTCAAATCGCAGCCGATACCCATAGGGATGTGTCCACGGTGCAGCGCCTGTGGCGAAGATGGTTGGCGCAGGGACATGTGGCACGTGCGAGGGGTCCAGGCGCAGCCCGAGTGACGTCAGCACGCGAGGATCGGCGCATCCGCCGCCAAGCGGTGGCAGCCCCGCACGCCACGTCAACCGCCATTCTTCAGCATGTGCAAGACACCCTGGCTGTTCCAATATCGACCAGAACAATTTCCCGTCGATTGGTTGAAGGAGGCCTGCACTCCCGGCGTCCGTTCAGAAGACTACCATTGACTCTACAGCATAAACGTGCACGCCTGGCATGGTGCCGGGCTAGAGCGACTTGGATGAGGGAATGGCGGAACGTCGTGTTCTCCGATGAGTCACGCTTCTGTTCTGTCAGTGATAGTCACCGCAGACGAGTGTGGCGTCGGCGTGGAGAAAGGTCAAATCCGGCAGTAACTGTGGAGCGCCCTACCGCTAGACAACGCGGCATCATGGTTTGGGGCGCTATTACGTATGATTCCACGTCACCTCTAGTGCGTATTCAAGGCACGTTAAATGCCCACCGCTACGTGCAGCATGTGCTGCGGCCGGTGGCACTCCCGTACCTTCAGGGGCTGCCCAATGCTCTGTTTCAGCAGGATAATGCCCGCCCACACACTGCTCGCATCTCCCAACAGGCTCTACGAGGTGTACAGATGCTTCCGTGGCCAGCGTACTCTCCGGATCTCTCACCAATCGAACACGTGTGAGATCTCATTGGACGCCGTTTGCAAACTCTGCCCCAGCCTCGTACGGACGACCAACTGTGGCAAATGGTTGACAGAGAATGGAGAACCATCCCTCAGGACACCATCCGCACTGTTATTGACTCTGTACCTCGACGTGTTTCTGCGTGCATCGCCGCTCGCGGTGGTCCTACATCCTACTGAGTCGATGCCGTGCGCATTGTGTAACCTGCATATCGGTTTGAAATAAACATCAATTATTCATCCGTGCCGTCTCTGATTTTTCCCCAACTTTCATCCCTTTCGAACCACTCCTCCTTGGTGTTGCATTGTCACTGTCAGTCAGTGTATATGCCTTGTAATAAGACTTGCCCTTTAGCCACCATTTTATCGGAAACGAAGATCTGCACCGTCACAGAAATTGCCTCCGTATTTCGATATATTCCGGGGACAAAAAGTTATATATTTGAACAGCTTGAAATTTATTCCTCAAAGGAAAGGGTGTCCAGGTTTCTGGTTTAACACTCGCATGCATACGGAGTAATTAAGGAGGAAAGTATAAGAAAGTTGAAATTAATAGCAAACAGGATTATAACTGAGAACAGCCGGACAGGACAAAATATGTAAATATCAAGTGGATACATTGTAATGTGAAATGTTCCTCACTAAATTGTGATGATGTGAGTTACAGATATAAGAAGGCAGTAACAGAGGAGAAATTTAGGCGCAGGGCTCTTTAGGCAAACAGATAAGATGACTTATGGCAAGTAATTAAAGCAGAAAACGGAAGTAGAAACGAAATACAATAAATATTATAGCAAATGCCAGAAAACACCTTACGGTGTGAAATCATGGGCTACACTCCGTGGTACTGTTCCAAATTTAATGCTATTTGAAGACAGTTGTAACCTCCAACGGTATTTCGAAAATATCCCGCAGAATGGCAGCGTGACGCCTCTCTCGCCTTCTATGCAAGGAATAACCACGAGTTTATATGAATTTTGACGAATAAGATATTACCTGCTGGCAAGCAGCCAGAGAAGTTGTCATGGTAACCGGTAGGTTAGTTGCCGGTCTGTCGGCCACTCAATGCAGAGCATGAAACCTGAGGAAAGTAGTAATTTTCTCCGTCATTTGAAGAGTAAGCAAAATTATGCTTACAACAAAAGTTGTTTAAAATGAAAGGGCGTTTCATATATAGCCCACAGATTTTACAGGAAATCAATAGTGCGAGTGAAAAAGGAAGAACACTTTTGTGGTTTCCTTATAAACACCAAATCTATTCAGTGATTTTTAAATGGTATGCATATCTAAATCTTTCTCTGTATGAGTATACTCTATATATGGAGTTTGGTCGAGATCTATCCAGTCATTTTGCCGTGATGGTGGAACAGACGGACAAACAGATAGATGGACGAACAGACAGGGAAGCTTGACCTAAATCGGAAAAATATCTGAAAAATGGTAAGACAAACGAAAATGCAGAAAGTGAACCCCCTATAACTTTATTTATATCGATGTTGTCCCACTAACTGCTTTTACGGTTTTCGGAGACGCCGAGGTGCCGGAATTTTGGCCAGCAGGAGCTTTTTACATGCCAATACATCTACCGACACGAAGATGGCATATTTGAGCACATTCAAATATCACGGGGATGAGCCAGGATCAAACCTGCCAAGTTGTGGTCAGAAGGCCAGTGCCTCAACCTCCTGAGCCACTCAGCCCGGCTCATTGATGATAGTGTGTACAGATATTTTCTCATCTAATTCTATATACTCATTTAATGGACTTGTCACTGTGCGTCAAAGGGTATGTAACATCAAATCTTGATGCGAAGAGGTGACTGCAGGAGAAACCCGATTCTGAAAGCCAGTGGCGCGCACTGAATCCCATCTACCCAAGCGCTGCTGGGGCAAAGAATTTTGTATTTACGTGTTTTATTATTATTCCACAGAACGCTTTTAAAAGTTTAAAAACTAAAGAGTCAAGTCAAAGCTGTCTGGACAATCCGCTCGGTCTACAGTAGTTCAGCAGTCTCCAGCGAGGAGGATTTCTTCGACGGCGCGAAAGAGAGCTACCCCAGCGAAATTTAAGTCGCTGTGTTGACGCACGCGCTTGAAGCTTCCTTGTCCTGGGGGTAGGTAGAGCTGTGGGCCACCCTCGAGATTCACAGCGTCTTACGGCGACGGGCCAGCTAGATTGGGAAAAGTAGACCTATGTTGTATTAGTTAACACTCGAAGTGTTCAGCACCACGCATCAGAGCCTACAAGAAAATATTAATATGTTAACAGTGTAACCATTTCCAAATTGTCTTGCTAATAAACATAGAGATATTTTTATGAAAACAATTGTAATTATATATTTATATTTTTGGATTTCGGCACGAATAAAATTTTTGGGATTATTAATTGATGGCACATGTAGATTATTTGTTTTCAATATACTCGGGAAAATCTCTAGGTTGCCCAGCGTAAACACAAAACGAAGCGTGAAGGAGCAAGAATTTTGCATTTTTATGCTCCACAGGTTTTCCTACAATGGTGGTAGGGATAATACATTTTTGCAGTGTTGTTCTTGTGTTGTGGGTGGCTTTTACCGGTTCTGCGGAGTTTTTCGTGAATATAACAGTGTAATTCGTCGTGAGGAATACTTTTCCACGTCAGTCGTCGCCAAAATATCATCCATCCTTTGTTCAATGAGTGTAGATTAGGATTTTAAGTTAAAACACGAAGAAAGTTCCAGTACACTTCTGCGAAAATTATGAGTGTACGATTACGATGCGTCACTGTAAGTACATTGTTTAAAATCTGTTTTGTGATGATGCTGTCGTGAATGGTATTGTGGTGGGGTTTTCTTTTCGTTTTGCTTTTTCAGCAAGGGTAACGAACGTGTTCACCACACGGCACTGCTGAAAGCGGGATGACACATAGGAAAGCAGGTCATAGAATGAAGACCAGATGGCAGCAGTGTTAGTAAGGTACCTTCTCAGAGCGTAACGATAGGGCCTTTAATAGGTCCCGCAGACTCCTCAGAAAGGAGGTATATATATCTAGCTTAATGTTTCTGTGCACTAGAATGGTTAGAGCAGTTTTGTGGAATCAGTCTAAATAGTTCGTTTTACAAGTGTCATCTAGCAGCAGTTATTATAGCATAGATGTAAACAATGCTACCCCTTGACATGAAAATTGATACAAAAATATCATACTCCAGTTAGAAAATATTTTCTTGGTGTGCAGTGCATCTAGGATCATATTATGCACAAATTCTGCCTAACATTTGACTTGATCACACATTTGCGTTGTTTAGACTTTCCAGGTTATTACCAAAGTCTTCCCACGACTTCTTCTTGGATTCAATAATTATTTATTTCGCCCTGTTTCTTTCATCTACGTTCAATTCTGTTTCTTCATCAGTCTTCATTTGGAGCCATTTCTGATACGCCTTCTTTTTACGTTTACAAACTGCTTTCACTTCATCATTCCATCAAAATGTTCGCTCTCCTCCACCTTTACACACGTTGCTTCTAGGCATTCCCTTGCAGTTTCTATTACAGTATCCCTGTATGCCACCCATTCTCTCTCTATATCCTGAACCTGCTTACTCTCCATGGTTTGGAAATTTTCTCTAATCATACACGTGTATTTTTGTCTAATTTCCTCGTCCTTGTGATTTTCTACCCTTATTCGTCTTTTTTCCACTTTTTTTTATCCTAAGCTTAGGTATATTTAGATCACTACAGATCACATAGTGGCCCATATCATCTAGCAATTTTGTTTGAATTAAAAGTCGGTTAATATATAGTCTGTTATGGATCTGGTGCCCCTACCCTCCCATATGTCGCGGTGAATGGGTGAATGACCCTATTCCTGAAGAATGTATTTGTAACTGCTAATTCCATACTAGTACAGAAGTCCAGCAAATGCTTCCCATTTCCATTATCTTCCATATCTTCCTCACATTTACCAACAACTTTTTTCGGATTCTTCAGTTCTATTTACGTTTCTCGTATTGAAACTGCCCATTAGCACTATTTTATCCTTGCTGTTGACCCCGACTACGATGTCACTCAGTGCTTTATAAAAGTTCTCAACTTCATCCTCATCTGCACCCTCACATGGTGAATAAAATAACACACTTCTCGTCTTAATTCCTCATACTACTAAATAAACACACATCATTCACTCATTTACGTGCCTAGCATAAACTATGTTTCCCACAATACTATTCCTGATAAACAGTAATAACTCACACTCTGTCCTTCGCTTTTTAAAATGCGTCAAGTACACTTTATAATCTCCTATCTCTTCCTCGTCATCTCCCCTTATGCTAATATTAACTCCTAACAATCCAGATACAACCTCTTTGCTGACTCAGCCAGTTCTACTTTCTTTCTTCCATAAGCCCCATTAGTACTTATAGCTTCCCATCGAATTCCATTTCGTTCGTCAAGTTCTTTCCAAGGAGTCCCCCGCCTGTCAAATGGGAGTGGAACTGCGTTACTCCCATAGGTACACGACTTGCTTAAAGCGTTCTGAACGTATTCGGTGAAAATTCTGTGAAGCAGGATGCTGCCCTTAGTTACACATAGTCCCTGTGAGGATCGATTTTCTAGCATGTTAGGGACCACTGGGGGAATGTACAGTCCTAACCGCCTGAGCACTAGGAGGGCCATGACTCAGAATATGAGAGGCCCACTGCCATTCCATAGCAAGTGGTATCCGGACTCTCAGGCCTACTTACAAGGCCACTCTGCCGTTGCATATGCTTTGCGAACTAGGACGTGAAATCGAATCCGGGCCTCCAAGAACGGCAGCTAGTGTGCTAGTCGTTACACTATGGACGTAGTTATTATTACAATAATAATAATAATAATAATAATAATAATAATAATAATAATAATAATAATATTGAAATCCGTGCAGCAGAAGTCCGTGTAGTACTCGACCAGCCAAATTGACTGCTGCCCAGCCAGATGACCGGTAGATACCGGAGTTGCCCGTGGTCAACCTGACAATATCCTCAGCTGTTTGGCTTTCTGGATCAGGCCCGCCGCCTCTCTTATAGGAAAGCTTTTCAATTGGTCTAGCGAGACTGACAGAACCCCGTTTTGGCCCCTTGTCCAGAGCTGTAGTCATTAGACTGGCTGAGAATTGAACCCAGGACATTTGGATAAAAGGCGAATAAATATATTATTATTACTATTATTATTATTAAGATTCGGTCACACGATCTGGATCATGTAGTTGGGATATTCTATTCGGGAGATAGTTGGTTCGTGGTCACTTTCTTGCTTCGTTTACCCATTTCACGGCACGGAAATGCTTGATGCCCGGGCTGATTCCTTACCAGTCTTAGATCTTTCCTATCAAGCTCTGCCGAAACTTGGTATTTGTGAGCAACTTTAAACAAGAAGAAGAAATAAAGGATAGAAAACAGTGGTATATATTTAATATGCCTTCCATTTGGATCTGGTTTAGAAGTACGCCAGCCTCTTCTGCTAAGGGTTCTCTAACATAGTCAAAAGTGTACGGATTCCTACCTTTTGCATTTGACCAGTCCTAAATGAAGACAAGCAGCTTCGGGATTTAATCCCATAATATAGCACATACATCACGAGGGCCTAACTAAATACCAACCAAATCGTTTCAGTTGTATTAATGACTCTTAACACATTTTTTTCTTTCCTGTGGGAGAGCTCGGAAAGGAATCCATGCCAGAAAGTTATGGAGTATAATGCAAATTCATACACTAAAACAGCGAATAATTATAATGATTAAACTCCGGATTTAGAACAATCGAATTCACAAGACATATAGTAATGTTTGACATACGAACTCAGGTTATGTTACTCTCCTTTCCAACAGAGTTAACACGTCTCCTGCCTTCTGTGTGTTGACTTTCAGAAAACCGTGTCTAGAATACATTACCACTCAATACTTATTGAAGACTTAAAACTCTCGCTCGGTGGAGGTAAAAAATACATAATATCTTTGTAACTATTCCAATTCAGAGGAGCTGTCAAATTCAGTTAGACTTGCGGAGCTTAATGCTTACTCTTTATAATAATAATAATAATAATAATAATAATAATAATAATAATAATAATAATAATAATAATAATAATAATTTTACCGCCCCGTTGATTGCTACAGTTTTAAAAGAAGCCAGGGCAAAAGTTCGTCCGTAGAAGTTCACTCAAATACCCTCAAATGTCAACGGACCTTAGTCACAAAATTCGGAACGTAAGGACAACTAACCAGCTTTCTATAATCAGCATTAACTTGTACTCCAACAAGACAATTATCGCAATAACCATCCTTAGACTACGACGTTACTCAAGAGAAATTCCGTATTTTATTTAAAAGAGAGGTTGCAATTAATTCGTTTAAGAAAGAACACGTTTCTTTCACGTTTGTTACACTTTTGAACAGATAATTTGATTAAGGAAACGCAGAAAGCGACACTGGGTGGGATGATTTCCGATATTTGACTTTTTTAAACAACACTCATCATTATTATCAAAATTTTAATCAAGCCAGACTTGAAGAAAGGCAGCCAAAGCAAAGGTGAAGACAATCATGGGAAGAATGTAGAGAAAAATACTGTTCTGAAGGGAAGAAACCTTGGTATGAACAGGGCTGAACTACAGGCCAGAGACCGTGAGAAGTGGAAAAATATATGCACACCCTCTAAACCTGATTGTAGAAGAGAATGGTCTTAATTAAGTAAGTTAGTGAGTAAGTAAGTAAGTAAACTTACAGCAGAAGTAAGTAATGTCCCAAAATACAGGCATTGATTCATGTCCTCTCGTCTTAAATTTACATAGAAAATTGTACCATTAAAAGAATTAATTTAATTTGCCTCACTGGACTGAATAGCATCCACAATTAAAATGAAGCGTTAGTTAGGGGCAGTATACGGACTTACGTACATTTGAAGTTGGTATGGCAAGCACGTGTTTCTGGAGCGAGAGGTGAGCAACGTGAACACTAGAGAGAGGACACAATCACCGCTTTCACTACACGACACACAGCACTTCACTACTAAGCTGATCACAAACTGATCCGCCAACCCCAACCCCACTTCCAAATCCCCTTACTTGCGGTGAGATTGCGCAGCAGGGACTACTGCGTACTGCTCCTCAGCAACAGCTGCGAATAATCGTCACCTCCTCACAATGACGGAACATTTCAAACTGTTATTTGTGTCCTTTAGGAATTTTTAGATATCACTACCATAACTGATGTAGACAAACAAGCTTAAGATACACCTACAGCCGGTAGAATTCTCCGTTTCAATCTTTCCCCATTTGATTAACTATACGCACACATCTCTCGATAGATCATAGACGAGTGCCGATTTCTGGTACCCAATATAACAGATTCAGACCTGGAAGAGGTTTTAGGCGTTTCTAAGGGCAGAAAACATTTCATTCGTGACCCAATATCGTGTCCGCCTCTGTGTTGTAGTGGTTAGTGTGATTAGCTGCCAACCTCGGGGGCCCGGGTTCGATTCCCGGCTGCCACGAAATTTTAAAAGTGGTACGAGGGCTGGAACGGGGTCCACTATGCCTCGGGAGATCAACTGAGTAGAGGTGGGTTCGATTCCCACAGCCATCCTGGAAGTGGTTTTCCGTGGTTTCCCACTTCTCATCCAGGCAAATGCCGGGATGGTACCTAACTTAAGGCCACGACCGCTTCCTTCCCTCTTCCTTGTGTATCCCTTCCAACCTTCCCATCCCCCCCGCAAGGCGGCTGTTCAGTTTAGCAGGTGAGGCCGCCTGGGCGAGGTACTGGTCATCCTCCTCAGTTGTATCTCCCTACCCAGAGTCTGAAGCTCCATGAAACTGCCCTTGAGGCGGTAGAGGTGGGATTCCTCGCTGAGTGCGAGGGAAAACTGACCGTGGAGGGTACACAGATAAAGAGCAGAAGAAGAAGACCCAATGTCGTATGATGTTAGAAGCAAAAACGCCTTTAGTTTTACGTGGCTGTTTCCTTTTTTTATGATCGTAGGAAACAAACCAAAGGTGTGTGACTCATCATCATGCCCACGACCTTTTCCTCCATGTACCGCCCGGTATTCGAATCACGGTCACCTTAGTGAGAAGCCAGTGATGATGACCCTCGACTATCACATCTCCCCTCACGTCCACGTAATGATGCTGACATATAAAAGGTATCAAGCAACATACCGTAATCTTTGGTGACTAAGATCAACTTTAAAGAATATTTTGCATATTCTGCCTGAAATGGGAGCCACATTTACCTACTGTGATAAATGTGTAAGTAAAAGCATCAGTAAAAGCATTGAATATGAATATTTTATATCCTATACTAGGCATAAAATAGTGTAAAGTTTCCAAGATAACACTGAGGATGAAAGAAAGATAGAACATTACTAGTGAAACAATGATTCAATTAATTCATAAGAAGGTATGAAATGGAATGGCGTATAGCTTTTAGTGCCGGGAGTGTCCGAGGAAAAGTTCGACTAGCCAGATGCAGGTCTTTTGATTTGACGTCCGTAGGCGACCTGCGCGTCGTGATGAGTATGAAATCATGATGAAGATGACACATACACTCCGCCCCCGTGCCAGCGAAATTAACCAATTATGTTTAAAATTCCCTACCCTGCCGGAAATCGAACCCGGGAACCCTGTGCCCAAAGGCCAGCACGCTAACCGTTTAGCCACGGAGCCGGACATACGAAGGTATATTTACATCACATGGTAGCAGTAATTACAAGAATCGTATACTGTATATTGTAATCCTTTATTCAAGAAAAAATGCAAAATTAAGACAAATTCCTGACAAAATCACATTCACTGCTCTATTTGGTAGAATTATAGGTCTTTCCTGGATAATTCGTGCCATCCCAACTATCATCATCTTTTTACCAGGATTTTTCTTCTTTTTCTTTTTTCTAGTTGCTTTACGTCGCACCGACACAGATAGGTCTTTTGGCGACGATGGGACAGGGAAGGGCTAGGAGTCGGAAGGAAGCGGCTTAATTAAGGTACAGCCCCAGCATTCAATCAATCAATCAATCAATCAATCAATCAATCAATCAATCAATCAATCAATCAATCAATCAATCAATCAATCAATCAATCAATCAATCAATCAATATTGATCTGCATTTAGGGCAGTCGCCCAGGTGGCAGATTCACCATCTGTTGCTTTCCTAGCCTTTTCCTAAATGATTTCAAAGAATTGGAAATTTGCCTGGTGTGAAAATAGGAAACCACGGAAAACCGTTTTCAGGGCTGGCGACAGTGGGGTTCGAACCTACTATCTCCCGAATACTGGATACTGACCGCACTTAAACGACTGCAGGTATTGAGCTCGGTTTTACCAGGATTATCGGTGAGATTTCAGTAATTGGAATTCCTTATATTTTAACATTGGTCATTACTTCTCCCACCGAGCTCGATAGCTGCAGTCGCTTAAGTGCGGCCAGTATGCATTATTCGGGAGATGGTGGCTTCAACCCCCACTATCGGCAGACCTGTCCTCAAGATGGTTTTCCGTGTTTACTTATTTTCACATTAGGCAAATACGTGGGGCTGTACCTTGATTAAGGCCACGGCCGTTTCCTTCCCACTCCTAGTCCTTTCCTGTTCCATCGTCGCCATAAGACCTATATGTGTCGGTACGACGTAAAGCAATTTGTAACAACAACAACAACATAAAACTTTCCCATATTTGTAAAATATTCTAAGAGAATATCTTTATTTAATGAAACCCTACTGTGAATAAGTGCCATTGCTAACAAGACCTAGTGTTTAAAGGGAACTTTGTCTTCTAGTATGGCCTAGAGTAATTTTGTTACTTTCATTAACCTGTCTCAGTCTCATCCTTGGCTTTGACGATATGAAAGTGACTGAGGTATGAGCGATGCTAGTAATGCCATTCCTTATGCAGACAGTTCTTGGTATGAATGGTGTGAAAATGTCACTTGTAAAGTTGTTTGGTGCGTGCGTGGGCTTGGCGGACTCATGTGTATTAGCATATTCTCGTCCGGTGAAGAAAGGAAAGGGAAACTACTTCTTCCTCATTTCTCTAGAATGCCTATTCAGTGTCGCCTAGGCTACCTGTGACAGCTGACGGTGGTGCTGTTGAGGATCAAACCAGCTGTCTATAACGCAGATTGCACAGGGAAAGTTTTATGACGCTACAGAAATCCTGAAACTCCGTCCTGAGCGGGCAAATTGTCCTCAAATTTGCTTACTTGTCCACTTCTTCGAGTCAGATAGATTCGTACAATAATACGCAGATCATTTGATGTAATGGGAAATTCAGTAGCACTCATGTTTTCTACACGTTTCTCCGAAAACCGTAAGAGTAATTAGTGGGACTTGAAACAAATTACATTATATTATTATTATTATTATTATTATTATTATTATTATACACATTTCACGAAGCCTTCTTCTTATCTTGGCTTAATATTATATATGTGGCTGCTCAGGCTTTCTCACTTTTTGTCAGTCTTTAATTGACCGAGCGAATTGGCCGTGTAGTTCGGGGCGCGCAGCTGTGAGCTCGCATCCGGGAGATAGTGGGTTCGAATCCCACTGTCGGCAGCCCTGAAGATGGTTTACCGTGGTTTCCCATTTTCACACCAGGAAAATGCTGGGGCTGTACCTTAATTAAGGCCACGGCCGCTTCCTTTCCATTTCTAGGCATTTCCTGCCCCATCGTCGCCATAAGACCAATCTGTGTTTGTGTGACGTAAATCAAATAGCAAAAAAAAAAGTATTTTTCTTTTCGGAATACTAAATTTCACTGATCCACTCTTCTTAGAAACCTCACCGCTGGCATTCGCCATTTTATTGGCATCACCATAGAAATATCAGATACCAAATAATAGAAATATTAAGTAACATTAATTCGTCTACCAGATGTATGTCCATACATCTCAATAATAGACAGATACATACCGTACAATCTGGAAGAGTTGATGAAGAGAAGTCCGATATAAAGAACGAAGTAAGGTAATCTGGTGCATTAAAATTAAAACGATGGAACCAAAAAATATCTAGGGCTTAAAATCAAACAACGTTCACTCCAAAAATTGCCATTTTGAGTTCTAAACAGGTTCTTATATACAGAAATCATCCCTATCAGTTGTAAAACTGACATGGTCCTCTGTTCAATAACATAGAAAATAGCAGAACTCTAACTTCAATACCTGTTCATTGTTTTATTTTCAAGCAACGTTATGTAGACTTACAGCTTTTTGTCGCTGAGCTGGAGGTTCATTAAATAGCGTTATGTATACATAGCATTCTTTGACTTCAAACGTGTTCCTCCAACAAGAAATTTTTACTAACGCAGCTGAAGCAATCACATTGGTCGTTAGCTGACAACCTGATATCCTTCTTTATGCAATTTAACCTTACAGAGCACCTAAAAAGAACTGAATGACGATGTGGCCTTCACAGCATCGAACATCATTACTGTAAGTAATATCAGCTTTTTTTTCAGTTACATATAGATTTGTTTGCATGTTGTTATATATAATATTTATGTTATATACGTTATATAATATTTCTAGATAATAATAATAATAATAATAATAATAATAATAATAATAATAATAATAATAATAATAATAATAATAATAATAATCCACATATACTTTAAAATTTGTGAAAATATCACTCAAAATAAAGCAGCAATAACAACATTAATGTAATGATGCATGTTTTGTTTGAGTTTTTCCTCTCCGCTGTAAAGTTCTATTTTTGGAGACTTTAAACCCAGGATATATAGTTACAAACTATAATATCTCAGTAGTATAAAACTCATTGGCACTACTTGATTCATTATGAGTAATCGAAGGTAGGTTGTAGTGAAGATGTGCTGCATAATACATCGAACTAAATGCAAGAAGTATGCTTCTGTTGGATGTTTATGGCTTATTTTGATGTGCTGACCTAGTGTTGGTGTTATTTAGTAGTTTTACGATCTCTATTTGCTGTTATTATGGTTATATTTGTAAAGTTTTACGCCCTAAGTGACAGCCATATTGGATTTCCTACAATCATTCCATAGATAACACTAGATAGAACGGCAATTTATTATATCTATCTATAGCCTCTTGCCCTAAGTGTCAGCCATCTTGTCTGATTCAACATAATTGCCATAGAAACCACGATTCATATAGGAACTCCACACTACATATCCGGTGTTACCTACTGTAGACCACAGAATCTGTTATGATATATGGAGTAGACCGTACAGCTAGTGTCTCAACGCCGAATGTTGGGCGGCAGGAAATAACCTGACCACCCTAAAAGGCCAACCGCTTCGGGCGGCTGAGCCTTTAGGGAGGGATATGGTCCCTCATTGGAGGAAATGCCACTGGAATCCATAATGACGGAGGGCAGCAGCTTCACCATTAGTGCACGTTGGCGTTAGCCAAGGAATCGGCTGATACGGTGATGTGACACACATTTGGGAGCGTAACCAAAGTGGTGTAAGCGGTCTCAAAACTGCTCGAAGAAGGCAACGGGAATCCACCGTGTATTTAATCCCCAGGAAAATCTTTAGCATGACTGGAAAACATAAAACCAAGGCCTCCAGTCCCCGGCAGCCCTTCAGTGGGCAGGGGGTGCTAAGAATCCCCGAGCCAGTCATGAGAGGGATAGCAACGTGGAATGTTCGCAGCTTGTTTCAAAGTGGAAAGACTCATAACGCCATCAGAGAGGTGGAGAGACTCAAGATCGGCGTTCTTGGCATTAGGGAAATGCGTTAGCCTCATTCAGGAAAGAGTGTAGTCAGTGGTTATCAGGTATACTATTCTGGTAACGATAATCCTTGCCATCTTAATGGCGTGGGTTTCATTGTATATCGAGACATCAGTGTCTGTGAAAAATTTTATACCAGTATCAGATAGGGTATGTTTATTACAGCTTAATGCACGACGAATTTTTGTGAATATCATCCAAGTATATGCTCCAACATGTGATGCGTCAAACGTTGATGTCGAAGATTTTTACACGAAAATCGAAGCAGCTAAAGTCGGCCATGGTCGACAGGCTGATGTAAGTCGTGACTACGGATTAGGAGCAAGCAATGCTCAAGGTGATCGACTGGTCCAGATGTGCCAGGAGGAGGGCCTTATTATAGCAAACACATATTTCTAGCTACCTCCACGTCGCCTCTATACGTGGACCTCTAATGCTGACAGCAGTATTAGGAATCAGATTGATTATATCACAATTAACAAGCGGTTCAGAAATTTTACCAAATTTGTGAAAACATACAATGGTGCTGATATCAACACAAACCATAGCCTACTGTTTGCTTCCATGAATCTCAGGCTGAAGAAATGCCATTTAAAGGGAGTTTTAGTCGGATTGAGATTCAGAAGCTTCAAGATCAAGCACTGACGGATGAAGTTCAGTCAGCCCTACGTGTAAAACTTGCGGATGTTCAAAACTGCGTTAATGTAAATGATGTTGAAGGCAATAAACGACGTAAGTCAAGTAAAATTAATGGATGCTGGAAGAAGGAAAAACAAGCCGTGGATGACAGAAGAAATCCTGAAGCTGATGGACCAGAGAAGGTCTTTTATAAACAAAGATCTTGTAAAGTACAAAAGTTTGCAGAATTTAATACGACAAAGAGTAAGGAATGCGAAAGAACAACAACTCTCTGGGGAATGCAACGAAATAGAATTAATGAATTCAAAACATGATTTTTTCAACATGTACAAGAAAGTGAAACAAGTAACCCTTGCATATAACAAGACGGGTAGTGGAGTCTTGTTTAATAAGAATGGTGACATCTTAGCGAGCACAGAAGAGAAACTGCAGGAATGGATGGAATATGTACAAAATCTCTTCTTGGATAGGAGGAATGTATAACATGGTGCTTGGGCCGACGATGGTATGGATATCACACGAGCAGAAGTAGAATATGCCATAAGAACAGCGAAGAATGGGAAGGCTCCAGGCCCTGATGAGATGTATGCTGATACTGAAACTGCTTGAGAAAGAAAAATCCCTTTCATTATTAGTTGACCTATTCAACAGTATTCACCGCAGTGGAACCATTCCTCGAGACTGGCTCAAATCGACTATCGTAGTATTGCCTAAGAGAGCCAATGCAAAATTCTGCAATGAATATAGAAAAATGAGTTTGATGAGCCACGTTCTGAAAGTATTCCTAAAAGTCTTGCATGCGAGATTTATCATAAATGTGAGGAGAATATCGGAACCTCACAGTTTGGCTTCAGACATGGTTTGGGTACTAGGGAGGCATTATTCACTCTGCAGGTCCAACTGTGCTGAGATATCAATATTGATGTTTTTGCTTGTTTCATCGATTACGAAAAGGCATTCGATGCAGTCCGCCATGATGAACTTATAAACATTCTTCGAGAATTAGGATTTAATCGACGGGACATTCGTATAATTGGTAATCTCTACTGGAACCAGAGTGCTGGTATTAGGATCGATGGTCGTGTCTCGGAAGAAGTCTCAATTATGAAAGGAGTTCGCTAAGGCTGTATTCTTTCCCTCATGATTTTCAACATCTATTCAGAAAAGATTTTTCGAGATGCTCTTTACGGAAAGACTCAAGGAGTTGTTAATGGTTTCATCATAAATAACATCAGGCACGCCGATGACACTGTGCTATTTGCAACCAATCTCCAGGATCTACAGGAACTACTTAATGCTGTCACTGAAGCCAGCAGCGCAATGGGCTTGAGGCTTAATGTAAAGAAGACCAAGTGGATGGTTATAAGTAAGAAAGAAGATGGCATTCAAGGTAATCTCACAGCAGCAAAAGAACAGATCGCGAGAGTGGCAACATTTAAATACCTGGGATGTCACATCTATGATGACTGGAACCTTACTGACGAGAACCCATTGCATAATTGAGCAAGCCAGAACTTCTTTTCAGAGACTTAGAAAACTTTTGATAAGCTGTGACCTTTCCATTTCACTACGGACACGACTACAACGGTGCTACGTTTTCAGCATTCTGTTATACGGCGTTGAGGCATGGACACTAACTGAGACCATGTGGAAGAAGTTGCAAGCATTTGAAATGTGGACGTACCGAAGGATGCTGATGATACCTTGGACAGCTAAAATTACCAATATAGACGTTTTGCACCGTATGAACAAAGAACCAGAAATTCTCACTACCATCAGGAGAAGGAAGCTATAATACTTTGGTCATATGATGCGGAATTGTAAATACCACCTTCTGTAAGTAATACTCCAAGGGAAAATTAATGGAAAACGTGGTCTGGGGAGAAGTAGGACATCATGGCTCTGCAACCTGAGCCAGTGATTTGGGGTGACAAAGCTTACTCTGTTCAGAACGGCTATGAACAAACAACAGATCATGCTACTGGTCGCCAACGTTCTGCGAGGACATGGAACATGAAGAAGAAGAAGAAATGTATCCCTCAAGGAGCAAAGTCACAGCATGTTGCGGTGTTCCATGTTTATCCTACAAAATGATCAGCGGCAAGTTATCCGATCGAGTTTCGTTTCCTTAGCCATTTCATAGAGTAATATGGAACAGCCTCGGAGACAGCCTGAAGGGTCAAGTCAAAATATCTCAACACTGTTGCCGAGGAGTTAAGGTTATAAGAAGTTAGTTCGTAGTTTGACGTCAATACTGATATCGTGAAGACAGTCACCGGACCTCATTTTTACATGGAACCCGAACCACAGAAACTTGAGTTTTCATTTCAAGAATCCCTCAAATATTGTTCGTATCGGAACTGTAACTGATTTAGTGAGAGACTACCGACAATATCACATGGCAGTCTCGGCCCGAGTTAGGCTTATTATTATTATTATTATTATTATTATTATTATTATTATTATTATTATTATTATTATTATTATTATTATTATTATTAGTGGTAATAGTAGTAGTAGTATGGCCGTCATCCTTTATCAGCTAATCAGAGGTGGAAAATATAAGGGGCCCGACACTTCGAAAATGAAGGTATCGGCCAAAGAAAGAAAAGGACAACGGAGGGCATGCAAATGAAGGACTCCCTATGCCCCGATACTTAATATCGTCATGATCGGAAAAGGACAAGAGTTTACCAAGAGAGGTCGGATAACATAGATGAAAGTGAGGAGCATGGTACAAGTAAATCGAAGCCATGTCAGGACTCAGCGGAGAGCCCCGCGATCGCCAACCCACGCTCCCAAGTGAAGAGCTCCTGGAAACCCTTTTAATTGCCTCTTACGACAGGCAGGGTATACCGTGGGTGTTCTTCTACAGCCCCCACCCCAGGGCGAGAAGAAGAGCCAAACTTCATACCTTCTAATTAAATATTTTCATTTGCTTGTGTTTAAACGTCGCACCATCAGATAGGATTCTTGATGGCGAAGGTATGTAAGTGGGATGAAGCACCTGTAGCCTTAATTAAGCTACAGCCCTAGCAATTGCCTGCTTGGAAATGGGAATCGGCAACCCTGAAGATGTTTTTCCGTGGTTTCCCATTTTCACATCAGGCAAATGCTGGGGGGTGTACCTTAATTAAGGCCACGGCCGATTCCTTCCAACTCCTAGACTTTTCCTATCCCATGGTCGCCATAAGACCTATCTGTGTCGGTGCGACGTAAAGCCAATAGCAAAAAAAAAAATGGGAATCGACGATAAACCATGTCCATGCCTGCCTACGGTGGGTATTGAACTTATCATGTCCCGAATGAAAGCGATCCGATTGGTGCAACCATCTCGCTTGGCACTACCGTAAGTAAACTTGGTTGTTGTCCACGATCCCCTAAACACATTACATAGTGCTAATATTACTGTAATTTTGCTATGCTCACTCATGCTACACGTTTAGTTCATGCAGTTGTTAAGGTGATCCTAAGCTCTGCAAGAGACTGTCTAGCTGAACTGAAGGCCAGCACGCTGAGCATACATCCAAGGAACCGTACTGAATCTTCCAAGGTCCATTAACCATGTGTTCTTCGATCTGGTTCGACCGTGTCTCTGTGTGTGACACGTAAACAGCCAATTCATATCAATCCACTGCTCCACACGTATATATTTCTGCAATCGTGGGCTTTGCTACTAATCATCGTATAAATCAGGATGTGTTACTTCCATGTTGTCTTTGTATAATGTAGTCACGTTGTTCTGATTACCACTTGTGGCGTGTTCTCAAGACCTCCGCATTTTGGCTCACTAATACGCACGTAAAATCCGCAGGAATAAATATCACACCAGTGCCCTTGATATTAGGCACGTATGGAAGGGACGCGACAGAGAGAGGCGTTACGTCGGCGGATGCAGGGTGGGTCTCGGTCCACAAGTGGCCACGGCTGGTCTGTGGTCCGACAGCTCTGCACTCTGACCGGCCAACCGAGCAGAGGAGGTGGGCCACGGCTCTACCGTGGCTCTATACCTCTGTACTCGGGAGACGGAGAGGGGATGGTCCCCACCGTCAGCTGTCCTGAGAATGGTTTTCCATGGTTTTTCGTTGTTTTCTATTCTCCTGCCCTAAGGCGAATGCCGGGACAGTTCTAGTATAGGCCACGGCCGCCAACTCTCTCACCTTCTCCGCACCTCTCCTTCTCCGACACAATTATTCTTGCCTGACAAACAGCGTTACCGTCAAGGAGGCCCGCCGTTCCCTTCAGGGACGGAATCAAGACGTTTTAGTAGTAAGGACATTACCTCTGCTCTGCACGCAAAAGACCTCTAATTGATCGAATACCTGTTTTCGTACACCCAAGGCCGTTCTTGTCTAAATAGTGACGCTTATGTCAGCTTGCCCTTCACGTTAGAGGTTAACACTAAATTTAGGTGAGTACGCATTATATACAGGTTGCTTGTATCATCTGCATCAAAGCGACCCATTCAATCCTATGTAACCAATCCCCACATGCAGACAACAGATATTACCCGGTCTTACACTGATTACCTCGGATCGAGTAAAGGTAAATCAGTCGCCTTGGTCAAGAATACTACAATGTTTATAATGGCCGGGCTGAGTGTCTCAGACAGTTAAGGCACTGGCCTTCTGACTCCAACTTGGCAGGTTTGATGCTGACTCAGACCAGTAGTATTTGAAGGTGCTCGAATACGTCAGCCCCGTGCCGGTAGATTTGCTGGCGCGCAAAAGAACTGCTGCGGGACTAAATTCCGGCACCTCGGTGGTCTCCAAAAACTGTCAAAAGTAGTTACTGGGTCATAAAAACAACAATATTATTATTATTTGTATATGACGCACATAATAATACTGGCGTGTGGCCTCCTGACCTGGTGGAGGTCTTTTCATAGTAGAGGGCCTATAGGCGACCTGCATGCCTGTGAGGATGGGGGCCCTACACAAGATGATTTCTAATGATGAAAACATCACAAGCACCCAGCCCCCGAGCCAAGCGAATTAACCAATCTAGTTTAAAATCCCCGACCTGTCCGGGAATCGAACCCGGCGGTCCTTGGTACAAAGGTCAGCATGCTAACCATTTAACCATGGAGCCGGACAAGAAAATGCACAGTCCAACCCAGATGAAAAACATACATTTATTACGGTATATGTCCAATTTAAGATGGCGCATTTTCATTAATGCACAGAACATGAATACGATTTCAGGTATAATACCCCTTTCACTTTGCACGAAGGTATATGGCAATTCCTTAATTCCATAACTTCTCCCTAATTTTAATTTAAGTACCCCTAACGCTACGGTAATTAGTTTCAATCACCTCCCCTCTTACAGTTTACTTAAGCCCGCGCCAGTCATTCCTCATGCATTAAAGTTAAGGCAATGAAGCACCAACATCGTCAGACTTAAAACATTGCTTTTTCTCGGGAGAGCGATATATAACCCTCTTGGAGGTAACCACCTGCGTAACTTTACGAGAGGGGAGTAGAGACCACACCCTTAAGAAGGCAATATTACAGGGGGCAAATAACACAGTATTGCATGTGTATTGTTTGGTCAATGACCTGATTAATGGCCCAGATCTACTTACTTTGGGCGTGGTTCACAAATATCACTAATGGATCGCGCGTACATCATTGAAAGTCAAACAGCTCCATCATAGGTGAAAACACACAGATCAAGTCTTTTACCATAATACGTAGGCCTCAGTATTAAACACGAACTATATATTCCTTGCCTGTATGAACTGTGACTCTCCCATGGTGGATTCAACCCCAATCTACTCGTTCTGTCTTTTCTCTCTCAGTTTATAAGTTTAGTTTTGCTGAGATACGGGTGTACTCGGAGGAGAAACTCACTCTAAACTTCCAGATCTCACTCACTGTGTTGCAGCAATGAAGCGTAGGATAATGATGAACGACTGTGGTTCAGCTCCTGGGCAGAATGATCACCTTCGCAGGCTTTGGTTCAGAGGAAACAGGGTTCGATTCCCGGCTTCTTTTAGTTAATACCTCTAGCTCGTGAACTAGATGCTTGTGCTTGTTTCAATACCCACCCCTTTGCTGTACATATACACAACACACTACATTATCGTCCAAATCCATGGCTAAATGGTTAGCGCGCTGCCCTTTTATAATAGGAGTCCCGGGTTCGATTCCCGGCAGGGTCAGGAATTTTAACCATAATTGATTAATTGTGCTGGCGCGGGGGCAGGATGTAGGCCTATGTGTCGTCTTCATCATCATTTCATCTTCGTCACGACGTGCAGGTTGCCGACGGGCTTCGGATCAAAAGACTTGCATCTGGCGAGCCGAACTTATCCTCGGACGTTCGCGGCAGTAAAAGCCATACGCCATTTCATTCCATACCACATTATCAACCACACAAGAAACACGTAATAACGAATGCATTCTTCCGTATGATGCTGGCGTCATGAAGGGCATCCGGGCATAAAACAGGACTGAGACCGTGCGAGTTGGCCATGCGGTTAGAGGCGCACGGCTGTGAGCTTCCATCCGGGAGATAGTGGGTTCGAATCCCACTGTCGGCAGCCCTGAAGATGGTTTTCTGTGTTTTCCCATTTTCACACCAGGCAAATGCTGGGGTTGTACCTTAATTAAGGCCACGGCTGCTTCCTTCCAACTCCTAGGCCTTTCCTGTCCCAAAGACCTAACTGTGTCGGTGCGACGTAAAGCAGCTTGTAAAAAAAAAAAAAAAAATCAGGCGAGTGGAGCCCCGGGTAACAGCTAGTGTATGGACATATGGAGTGGCTTGCTATTGGTCACTACGGGACCTCATATAAAAAAAAAAAAAGAACATTCTTTCCATACGGCTCAATCCAAACCTTACGCTCCAGATCCTTAGTACCTGAACGAGTCAAAGTAAGGACCGAGAAAGCTAACAAAGCAATTCTAAATAAAGATTTTCTATTGCAGCATCTTAATACTGGTTAAATTCTAACCATAATTCTGTCGTGCAGCACCTATTTACCAACAACTAAAAAGTACTGATTTTTAATTCTTTCAACACTCCTTTCAAATCCTACAGTTAAATCTGTAATAGACTCTTGAACTGCTTTTAAGCATTCACACTTGGCAGTGATACTTTTCAGGTTATTCGAAGATGTTAGGCAGCTGATGCTGAATTTCTTTTACCACTATTTTGTAAAACGTATACACATTCAATTCTCCTTGGTGTCATAAGATAAATTGGAATTTTTCATTTTAAATATTCCTATTATTATTATTATTATTATTATTATTATTATTATTATTATTATTATTATTATTATTATTATTGTTATTATTATTCCTGACAGTACCAGACGGTACCAGACGGTATCATTATTAGTATTCGTCTATTACTACATTAAATATTATACTTCAATCTAACAGTGTCTATATCCATTCTACACATTTTCCTTTTTTTATTTTGTCCTGGAGTGTACACAATGTTACATATTCAAGGACAACACACATTGGCAATACAACTATCAACGATATTGGGGAATATTCCATATTAATTTAAAATTACTACGATTCTTCGAAAATCTCTAGTAAAATAAGTTTCATAGTCATGTAAATGTACAAATTCGACATAGAAATTCCAGACAGTATCAGATGGTGTTTAGAATGTATGTTCAAATTTATATACAATTTAGACGACACATACTTCCAGTCAATGCTTCAATGACTGACGAATGTGGGTAAGTCTCTGCAGAATACGTTTGGAGAAGTCTTCCTCTGAAGAGGAGTCAGATCAGGAGGCTGGTCGGGCTATTTGTTACGAAATCCGTGTCCAACGTAACTTCATAAAAAATTCGATCGTGGGTCACTCTACGGATAGTTGCCGAAAGAAATGGACAATAATTGTGTTGATGCAATACACACCTCCGATTATACAGCGGAACATCTCGCATGAGTGGCTGATTATTTTGAAATACTACAACAGACTCTCAGTAATTAGCATGCCCTGTATGGTCTAAGGCCATATTATTATTATTATTATTATTATTATTATTATTATTATTATTATTATTATTATTATTATTATTATGTTATTTGTTTTATAGCCGAGCTGACTGGCTCAGACGGTTGCGGTGCTGGCCTTCTGACCCCAACTTGGCAGGTTCGATCCCGGCTCAGTCCGGTGGTATTTGAAGGTGCTCAAATACGTCGGCCTCGTGTCGATAGATATACTGGCACGTAAAGGAACCCCTGCGTGACAAAATGCCGGCACCTCGGTGTCTCGGAAAACCATCAAAAGTAAGAAAAGTAACAGTAATATTAATTAACATTTGTTTTACGTCGTTCCAAACCCTCAGGTCTTGAGGCAACGATTGAATAGGAAAGGGCTACGAAGCGACCGTGGTCTTAACTAAAGTACAATCGCAGCATTTTCCTGGTGCTGAAAATCGGAAACCGCAGAAAACGACCTTCAGAGCTGCCGACAGTGGCGTTTGAACCTACTATGGCCCGAATGCAAGCTCCTGTATCAACTACGTGACTCAAATCGCGTGTTCCGAGGACACGACGATGGCTCAATTAACACTGTCGGTGTCAGTCTTCCTGAAACATTTGGGCTTCAATATTTGCAGTCACTCGTTCATTCTGCAAGACAGAGCGCAGTGGCCACGCGTGTTAACGCGCTTCGGGTATCGGGTAGAGCTTTGTATTCGGTAGACGTGTAGGTTCAAACCTCACCGTTGGCTATCCATCTATGGTTTCCCATTTTGACTTCGAGGCAAATACCGCAACAGTTCCGATTCATATGCCACAGCCGCAGGCCAGTTAATTCACCAACATTTATTTTCTCTTCAGTAGCTCCTCAACTGAGGTTGGCGTCATGAAGGACATCCGCTCGTATACGCATTTGATATAAATTCATCTAACATCATCCCGGACCACTCATCAAGGAACAGGACTAAGGGGTAGACAAACAAACTCGTTCAGATTGTAATATTCTCACAGATGTGTGAAATAATTGACGTTATGGTTTCCTGAAGAAATTGCGTCAATATACAAGAGCTTTTTCTTGTTTGACCGGAAGATGCCGCTGTATATATAATAATTATTGACAGAGCGGCATTCTTCCATTAGGAGTGAAGTGATGGCCAGTCACAAGTATGTGTGAACAATATTCACATGTTACTTCACATCAGAAACTAGCATATCCGGACGACAATTTGAGTGATCTAAATTTCTGACATAACGAGATGAAGGAGTATGACCGCGTACAGTATCATGCAACAATAGCATTTCCATTGCGGAGAAGACAATAGATTTGATTCCCGAGGGCTATCGACCACGAGTGTGGCCGAGGAAACGCGGAGAGATGCTTGGTGGGTGTGTCTCCAAAAACTGGAATCAAATATCGTACGAAGTGGAGAGCAAAGTGAAGAGAAGTGTACCTTGAAATTAGGCGGGATAGCCACTAGGCAGAAAATGAAGGAAACGAAGAAGAATAGAAACTAATTATTTCAATCAGTCAGCCACGTTTTAAGACATTTTACGCATTTTTTTCTTTTTATACAGGTATTTCAATAGAAAAAAATTATCTTGAGAAAGTCAAAGCAAAAAAGAAGCTAGGCGAGTACCATATTATGTGACTGTTGACCTTGCCATCATTGACCACTGACTAGGCGAAATCAAAACTGATGAAATGTGACTTTTCATTTCTAAATTACCATGGCCGGGACTCGAACAAATGCCGCCTAAGTGAAAAGCCATTGACCATATAATATAGCCATCATGCCTATTTTAAGGACCCTACAAACCGAATAAGAAAATTAAACGCTGCCATGTCCGGCTCAATGGCTAAATGGATAGCGTGCTGGCCTTTGGTCAGAGGGGCCCCGGTTCGATTCTTGGCAGGGTTAGAAATGTTAACCATAATTGATTAATTCCACTGGCAAGCGGGATGGGTGCATGTGACGTCTTCATCGTCATTTCATCCTCATCACGACGCGCAGGTCACCTACGGGAATCATAACAAAAGACCTGCATCTGGAGAGCCGCACGTGTTCTCGGACACTCCCGGCACCAAAAGCCATGCACCATTTCATTTCATTTCATTTCATTTCATTTCATTTCATTTCATTTCATTTGCTGCCATTATACAAAAAAAACGTTTTTATAATGTTTTATGGATTTGTCAGATTGTTGGACAGTATTTCAGTAAATTTTCAATATTTTTGTGTAAAAATATATGATTATAAGTGCAAGTAATTGAATTTAAAAATAAATTTGAGGTGAAAAGGAAAATCAATCCTTCTATTGTTTGGGAGTAAACCTCTTAGTTTCATTTGACGGTCAAATAGAAGTCAAAATTTGATCTGGTTTATGATAATCATACAGCTCGTAAAATGGAACACTACCATGTTATTTTGAGAGTTGGACAAGCTCTTCCTAGATGAAACACATTCTGCTCGAGCATTTGTACGGTTGGTAGTCCCACTAATTTAATTTTGTCTGTCACATTGTGCGTGTTTCTCGTCCTCATTGATATTGCACTGGCAATTGCTCACCCTCCTTTCGCTGTAGAAGGCAGATCACGAACGCATAAGAGTGAGCACGTGCAACAACATACGAAAGTAGATCTATTAATCTCTCGTTTGCGCTTGAGAACTAGAAGAAGAATGCTATTTGCAAATAAAAATAGATCCTTAATTGACTCGAAGTTAGAGTACGTCTGTCAAGGAAATATAGTGGCCTATATTAAATTTTTTCCGGTTTTCTAGTATATTTGATTAAAAACGTGCTGATGAGAAACAATACATTTACTAACCATAGAGGAGTGGAAGGGGAAGGTTTCCACTAAGCTAAACCTGGCTGTTAAGTGGGATGGATTGATTACCTCTTTGCCGGACAATCTCAGCCACCAAGAATTACTTATCTCTGTTACAGAGATTAAACACCAGGTTGGTGGTTTTTCCAGAAATATCAGAAGTATTCTTCATTTTTTTGCAAGTTCCTTTACGTCTCACCGACACATGTAGATCTTATGGCGATGATGGGACAGGAAAGGGCTAGGAGTGGGCGTAATTAAGGTACAAACCCAGCATACTGGATACTGGCCACACTTAAGCGACTGCAGCTATCGAGCTCGGTCAGACGTCTTCTATGTCTCAAATCCGTGACTGGAAATCGAACCCACTTCCTTCCTGGACTACTGAGCACGCCGTTTCAGTCTAGACTAGGCAGTATTCAAAATAAGAGAAAATTAGGATATAAATGTTTATTTATTATTTTGTTATCCTTATTGTATCAGTATTATACCATAATTCCTGTGTCTTATCCTCTGAACAATGAGGCAGGAAAAACTCTCAGTACACATTCCTCACACGTAGAAGAATAAAATAATATATTACTAAAGGAACCGCACAGCATTCGTTATAAATAGGTCAGACATCTCGTCTTGATATGTCTGTCGTTCTCATATTGTTTAGCCTGCCCTTTTCAAAGGTTTTATGAACATTTCTTCAGAAGCGCGTTATGGTATGCCGATGTTCGTTGTCAGAATTCTTCCATTCTGACGTCACCATACCGCCTATTTGGTAAAAGTCTATCCATATATTCACTTATTTTATCCTTCAGTTCTTGATGTAAAGCTTGGTGTTATGTCGTAGAAGGCAATGGTATTTTTAATCGCAGTTCTTCTATATAGAACAATTGCCTTGTGAGCTCATAGGTTAGTCTCGAAGGAGCGACTTTTTGTAAAGCAGAGAACTTTTCTAAGATACATGGCGTTCACTATTTCTAGTGTAGCTAGGTTATCCTTCGGTAGGTGTTCCCAGATAATGTCTAAGGGATCTGTTTGAACATTGAATTTTTTTTTTTTTTTCTTGGCCGGACGTAAGTTATTAGGAATGCTCTGCTATCTGTTGAATATATTAGTAAGCTGGGAAAGGTTAGATAATCAAAGGGTATCTAGCAGGGAATAGTATTCTCTGGCTTGACAGGTAGTAATCAAACATAAAAAATCATATATATCAGAATATTGCGAAATTATTGGTCGCTCAGCAACATACTAACTACAGAATGTGTTGCACGTTAGGATAAGCCTTCGCCTGCAATTATTGGTAAGGTAAGGGTTATTCAGTCCGAAGGCAGGTCCGAACCTCCGCAGAGGTGTTCCTGAGCCTGAGTTTACGTGCGGTAGGGTGGCCAGTTCCTTTCCGCTCCTCCATTCCCTTACCCCCAACCAATAGCGCGTGGCAACCCATCCAACTCCTGACCACGCCCCATGTTGCTTAACTTCGGAGATCTCACGGGATCCGGTGTTTCAACCCGGCTACGGCCGTTGGCTGCAATTATTGGGGTGATCATTTAATTATTATTTAATTAATACATTTGATGTGGCTATTTCTATCGGGGTGCAGCCCTTGTAAGGCAGACCCTTCATTGAGGGTGGGTCGCATCTGCCATTTGTAGGTAACTGCGTGCTATTTGTGGTGTCTGAGTTGCAGGGATGTTGGGGACAGCACAAACACCAAGCCCCCGAACCACTGGAATTAATCAATTAAGGTTAAATTCCCGACTCGGCCGGGAATCGAACCCGGGACCCTCTGAACCGAAGTCCAGTACGCTGTCCATTCAGCCAACGAGTCGGACATCATTTAATGATTTGATTTTATGATTACTCAAACATGGCTGAACTTAGAGACCTGTCAAGGTCTCATGATTCACCGTCAGGTAATTCCGGGGAGATTAAAACAAAAATGAGGCTAATCGGTCCAGCAGAACAGACGGACGAATTTGCCAAAGATGTTTTAGTAAACTCTTTTAATATATAGATATGGACATCGGTCGGATACGCTTTTATTTCCATGATAGAATTCATTTCCTACAACTCTACATAACGCATAATAAGACACAGGAACAGAACGTTCTAGTATTCCTCATGAGACTCCTTCTCACATGACAAATTCAAACTTCCCTCCGCTGGCACTAGTGCTTGCATCAACCAGCCGTCGCTTTGAATATATCGGATGCGCTGACCAGTGATAACGGAGGGGATTTTCAGCATTTCATGTGATAGAGAGTTTCATGGACTTTGCTTATATGTTCTCTTACGGTGCTTTTCCCTTGATCATTGTATTACTCGTACATAGAGCTGTAGAAAATAAGTTATAACGTGGAAATACGGCGTTTCCCGACCCATGTCTATATAACATATTTTATTTTTCTTTATTGTCCTGAAAGTGTGACAGTATCTTATTGTTACACGCTGTATATTTTGGGCACCAAGAATGTGTTAAGTAAGAGAAGACCACGTGAAAGTACCGTACGATCATACCTGTCCTCTTCTTCATCTGGTTGTTATGGTGCACAGCCCGTGGAACTTTCCATGTGGGTCTGCAGAAATAGCTACCTAGAATTACTTATAGATGTGTGTAGGAGGGGCAACGCACAATCCATTGGTGTTCCTCACATGTTGGTACTCATCATAGGTAACGTAGACCCAGGGTGTTCCTCACATACTGGTACTAATCATAGGTAACGCAGACCCATGGTATTCCTCACATATGAGTACTAATCACAGGTAACGTAGACCCATGGTGTTCCTCACGTACGGTACTAATCATAGGTAACGTAGACCCATGGTGTTCCTCACATATGGTACTAATCATAGGTAACGTAGACCCATGGTGTTCCTCACATATGGTACTAATCACATGTAACCTAGACCAATGGTGTTTCTCATAGCGGTACTATTCGCAGATAACGCAGACCCATTCTGAACACAGAGGAATCAACACAATTTAGCGCAGCGCACGGCACCTTCTCCCACATTGACATTAGTGTATGTAATCGAGCGTATCCGCTCCCCCGCCACGGTGGAATACACACGATGATACTAATCACATGTAACGTCCAGACCCATGGTGTTCCTCGCATAATTGTACTAATCGCACGTAACGTCGACCAATGGTGTTCCTCACGTAATAGTAATAATCACAAGTAATTTTCATGCTTCCAAATTCCATCATCCCTTGGTCGCTCCTTTTAGCCGCCTCTTAGGACAGGCAGGGGATACATTGAGTGTATTCTTCGTATGTGTCCTCCACCCACAGGGCGTAGACACATCAATCATTTATTGCATAATTCAATTAAATCTAACACGACTCGATGCCGTGTATCCTCATAAAGGCTATCCCTTTACACTGACTGACAGAGCAAATGCAACACCAAGAAGGAGTGGTCAGAACTTTATGCCAAATGCAGGGTAGACTGACGTCACTGAGGTATGCTCATGATGTGAAATGCGCCGCTGTGCTGCGCACGTAGCGAACGATAAATGGGACACGGCGTTGGCGAATGGCCCACTTCGTACCGTGATTTCTCAGCCGACAGTCATTGTAGAACGTGTTGTCGTGTGCCACAGGACACGTGTAGAGCTAAGAATGCCAGGCCGCCGTCAACGGAGGCATTTCCAGCAGACAGACGACTTTACGAGGGGTATGGTGATCGGGCTGAGAAGGGCAGGTTGGTCGCTTCGTCAAATCGCAGCCGATACCCATAGGGATGTGTCCACGGTGCAGCGCCTGTGGCGAAGATGGTTGGCGCAGGGACATGTGGCACGTGCGAGGGGTCCAGGCGCAGCCCGAGTGACGTCAGCACGCGAGGATCGGCGCATCCGCCGCCAAGCGGTGGCAGCCCCGCACGCCACGTCAACCGCCATTCTTCAGCATGTGCAAGACACCCTGGCTGTTCCAATATCGACCAGAACAATTTCCCGTCCCGTCGATTGGTTGAAGGAGGCCTGCACTCCCGGCGTCCGTTCAGAAGACTACCATTGACTCCACAGCATAGACGTGCACGCCTGGCATGGTGCCGGGCTAGAGCGACTTGGATGAGGGAATGGCGGAACATCGTGTTCTCCGATGAGTCACGCTTCTCTTCTGTCAGTGATAGTCACCGCAGACGAGTGTGCCGTCGGCGTGGAGAAAGGTCCAATCCGGCAGTAACTGTGGAGCCCCCTACCGCTAGACAACGCGGCATCATGGTTTGGGGCGCTATTGCGTATGATTCCACGTCACCTCTAGTGCGTATTCAAGGCACGTTAAATGCCCACCGCTACGTGCAGCATGTGCTGCGGCCGGTGGCACTCCCGTACCTTCAGGGGCTGCCCAATGCTCTGTTTCAGCAGGATAATGCCCGCCCACACACTGCTCGCATCTCCCAACAGGCTCTACGAGGTGTACAGATGCTTCCGTGGCCAGCGTACTCTCCGGATCTCTCACCGATCGAACACGTGTGGAATCTCATTGGACGCCGTTTGCAAACTCTGCCCCAGCCTCGTACGGACGACCAACTGTGGCAAATGGTTGACAGAGAATGGAGAACCATCCCTCAGGACACCATCCGCACTCTTATTGACTCTGTACCTCGATGTGTTTCTGCGTGCATCGCCGCTCGCGGTGGTCCTACATCCTACTGAGTCGATGCCGTGCGCATTGTGTAACCTGCATATCGGTTTGAAATAAACATCAATTATTCGTCCGTGCCGTCTCTGTTTTTTTCCCAACTTTAATCCCTTTCGAACCACTCCTTCTTGGTGTTGCATTTGCTCTGTCAGTCAGCGTATTTATCCCAAAGATTTAAAGCATCTGACAATTGAAAAAAAATATCAGCATTACGGAAAAACGTTCCCCTAATCTACACGAAGAATTACAAAGCGCAACTCCTTCCATAGTTGCTTTGCATTGCTTTTCGTCTTCTAGGAAGCCTTACATAATGTCTGGTATGTTGGTTGAATCGTTCCATTAACAGTCTTCAGTTCCAAGAAAGATGTGGGATAGACTTCATGAAGTAAACGGCGAAGATAATAACACTAGGTATTATTAGGGTGGAGGGTATATACCCTCCCTAAAGCCTGGCCTGTCTTTACTCCCGGCCAGCCATTGACGCCATTTCCAAGCTTTCTACTCTCAAATCTATCAATTTTCCATGTATGTTTAGAGGGAACTTCAACATAATGTAGTGTTCTTACAAAATTATCTGATTTGCATAAGTGGAAAAACGCTAAAGAGTAGTTTATGGCGGGTTTTTGATCATTTTGGTCAAGTGATTGGAGTGATTTTGGTTAAAATAGACACGTTTGACATACTATAAATGCACAGTGAGATGGAAGACTTTCGAGAACATCTCATAGATTGGAAAAGCCAGAATTATCCATACAACCTCGGACCTGCTGATGTATCGACCACTGTCATGCAGTTTGACTTCATACTTTCCAAGTCTAAATGTTGCGGGATTACTCCATTAACATTTATAGATTTTTCTGTGTTATAGTATTCCACGCTAATATGAGCGCCGGAATCACGTAAAAGCACAAGGTTATATGGCACTATCCAACGGTATTCGAGGGTAACACCGTCTCCTGGAGCTCTTCGTCGATACTGTGGGTATCCGTCTTCTGCTGTTTTCTATTTAAATCACCGCAAGGCCAGTGTATTATTTGACCTTGGGTATTTTGCAGAGTCTGCATCTCCGCGCAAATAACACTATCCAATTTATCTGAAGAAATGTGTTGTTGTAGCCACAAAAATTGTGTATTTGAGGCAAAGAACGCCTTTCTTTTCCATTCGACAGAATATTTATAACAACGCACTTCCCCAAATGAACTTCTCTTTGTTAACAATACCAATAACACCTCAACTTTTAGGTGAAGCACCGTAGATATGGTATAATGACGGTCGTGACATTTAGTCCACTAATTAATGCATTTGCAATATCTCTCATTCGAGGATTAAATGTAATAAGCATAAGGCCAGCGCCTCAACCGTCTGATCCTCTCAGCCTGGCAGACAAATAGTTGTAACCAGGGTAATATAATGCGTGTATCTTTATTATTATTATTATTATTATTATTATTATTATTATTATTATTATTATTATTATTATTATTATTATTATTATTGTACCGGGTGGTACACCCCCACGCCGCTAATTCGAACTTTGCGCCAGTTGAAACTCCTCTACTGGAGGAAGTCTGAACTTTATCTACTGTGTTAATTTTCTAGTTTCTCAGAAGATGTCACTACTTGTAAATTTTGAAGTTTCTGAACTGGGTCATTTTCGATGTATTTTTGTTTTGCTTGTAGTAAGAAGTGTGGACATTCTCTTCCAGACGGCACTACTGGAGAAATACTATTATGCACCCTAGTGCGAAGTGAAAGAACTATGTTTTTGAAGAAATTTTGTGTTCATTAGTTTGTTCTTTGTTAAATTTCTTTCAGTTATTGTTTATGTTGGCAATATTACCCCCTTCCTTCCGCCAGGTTTGAATTTAGCCAATCCCGAATTTCTTTAATTAATTTATGACCAATCAGGTGTATCTTCTTCAACTTGGATATGTTGCTTAAACCTAGCCAATAAAATTCTTGTGGGATTGTGTTCTTGTTGTATGTCCGGCGCTCCCTTTCTCGCTCAGCCAGCCAGCTGCACGCGCGCCTGTGTATCATTCTGCTAGCTTCGACGCGCAGCCCTCAGTGCGCGTGCCTGACCATCGAGTGTACTATAAATAGGAGCTCCCTGCCTGCTCAATTGCCCACTTGCCCCGGTGTCCAGCTCCAGAATACACCCTACGTCGAGCACGGAGGCTACTCCTCTTGAAAATGTGCTTCGACCAGGTGGACTGAATTTCTGGCAGTACGAGGTTTCACCTCTGGTCACCGCTCCCTTACCTGTTTCCGCTGCCTATGTTCCGTAATTCTTTTACAAGCCATTTTCATTCCCTAATTTATGCAAGCTCCCTTAGTTTCGCTAGGTGGAATTTCTTCAATCAATTGAACTTGCTTTTTAGGAATTCAGGCACTTCAACAAACAAGGACTCTCAAAGACATTTATGTTAGTGTGCCAGATAGTTCTCGACTATCAACGTGTCAATTCACAAAGACTATCTTTTCAAGATAGAAGTGTATATAAAGACTGTAAACCTGTACATATTGTATAAAGACAGACTTTTCTCTAGATTCAATATTCCTTTTGCTTCAAAATAAATTTCAGTTATTTGTGTAAATATCATAAAGTGAAGCAATAAAAGTTGTGTTTTGTAAACTTCAACCTTGGTTACAACAGTTCTCATTCCAGAAACGCCTCGAACCTTCCGCGAGAGTATATAAACTGCTGATTTTCGGGTCCCCGCGCCACTTCAGTAACATCTTTCAGTGTGTAAAGTACGTAGCAGGGGGCGGGAAGCGCCTCTTTCTTCGGGCAGCAGTTCATCTACAAGGTAATGGCCGTTTAATAACTTATTTTCTTGCTAGCTCAGCAGTTTAACTCTCGGGGCAGGTCCGAAGCCTTTTACCATGTAACTTTCCCTTAAAATGTAAAGACACTCGGTATCAATTCTATCTGTTTAAACTATAAATTTGGATAGAGAGTGCTTAACCCTCTCGAGCTCCCACTCATATTGCTTTGAGGTGAACTTATTTTCTCAACCGTTTCTTCCATTCTAGCGTAATGTAAACTGTCTTCTCATATAAGTCACCTCTTTAGTATGGGATTAGCCCTTGCATTAACGGCCTAGTGCCAAGTAGGTTTTAAACAAAATGTATTAGGAGTGCAGCTTCGCCTCCTCTCAAGTTGGTATTTTAGAGGCCAGGTAATTATCCTGTTTCTTTACTTAGTAGGCCTCGGTAGGTTGGGTATTTTACCCCTGTTTTCATGTCCTGGGAGGACAACTTGAAAGTGGAGTTTGGTGTGGCCTTTGATAGGCTCGAACTTAAGAGCAGGTAGCTCTTTCTTAAATTTTGTTTTCTGCGCGCCTCGAGGAGGCTTTACTGTGTAATTGGGAGCAAGTGCTCCTGGGCATGATTGGGGTCTTCCGCCCCTTTGTTGTATTCTGTATATCGTAAGGTTGGGCTTATAGCTCAAGAATTGTGAGTCCGGGGCTCGAAGCCCAAATCCTGTGAATACTGTAATTGTATATTTGTTGCCTTGCTACTCTGTACCTGCCATTCTTGTTATTTCTTGATTTTGCTAAGAAAATATAACCTTGTTAAATTTTATCTTAACTTTAATTTCGTATTTTGGGACCTGTTCACCCCCGCACCTTCTTTCACCTCTGCACATCCACGATACTCCGTTACAATTATTATTATTATTATTATTATTTACGTCCCACTAACTACTTTTACGGTTTTCGGAGACGCCGAGGTGCCGGAATTTTGTCCCGCAGGAGTACTTTTACGTGCGAATAAATCTACGGACAAGAGGGTGGACGTGTTTCAGAACCTGCAATAAATTAAAGCTCTCTCCCCAATTTAGGTGATCTGGAGCTAGGAGATTGGAGCGTTCTATTCTATTCAATATCATTAATGTTACGCTTTTATACTTGACGCTGTACGATACATACTGGAAGAAACTGGGTAAATGGATGGACTAAATTGAAACAATGTATTTTTACTTATGATTATTTGATCAGACTTGAATACTTGTATGAGACGAAATTATATGTAAGAAAATATTATTTTGTTTACCGTTTGCAAGAAATATTGTTGCTGTCAGAGGTCAGATAATTGTACAATTTCTAACACGCGGGATATCTCCAAGGCTTGAGAGGTGGAGAAGGAAGTTAAACGCGCAAATCTCCCGAATTCTGTGGGAGATCTCATGAATTTCAATAACAAATTTCTCACTACAGAAGGCCTTCTGAATAACTTGCAGTAGCCTACATGAAGAGTAATTTTATTTCTTGTTTATTTTATTCGTTCACCCTACATGGTTGGTTTTCCCGCGGACTCAGCGAGGGAATCCACCACAAGGGCAGTGTCCTGGTCTCTGGTCGAAGATAAAGTTGGAATGGAGCGCCAGTACCTCACCCAGGCGGCCTCAACTGCTATGCTGAACAGGGGCCTCATGGGGGATGGGAAGACTGAAAGGGTTGGGTAAGGAAGCTGGAAGGAAGTGGCCGTGGCGTTAAGTTGCGTACCATCCCGGCATTTGCTTGGAGGAAAAGTGGGAAACCACGGAAAACCACTTCGAGGATGGCTGAGGTGGGAATCAAACCCATTGTAATCCGTTGACCTCCTGAGGCTGAGTGGATCTCGTTCCAGCCCTCGTACCACTTTTCAAATTTTGTGGCAGAGCCGATAATCGAACCCGGGCTTTTGGGGAATGGTAACACTATCCACTACACCACAGAGGAGGACGAAGACTAATTTTACAATGTATAGGCCTAATTCCTTTGAGTTTTCCTGTCATCATCCAGCACATTTTTATCTAGCACACCGTTATTTCAGCTCTTATGACGTAACCTTCCGTTTATTATTTAGATCAATCGAACGGAACATTTCCAAATTGGGACGTTGAAGTGCTCGGCTTCCAAATAATCTGTTTTTCCATATTCCAGGATACAGTAGTTCCGTTCAAAATTTAAAAGCTGAGCATTATATCTGAACAGTTTTCATATAATTAGTTTCGGTCATCCATTACACTTAAGCAAGCTGCTATCATTTTACATTCACAATGTTGACATGCCTGGTAATTACATCTCTGCTTGGTGATGGCCAATTATCGCACGTATGACGCAGCTGTAAACTTGCATGGAAATTTATAGCACGCTTCACTCTGTTGTTCATAGCAGCTCTTAACCGACACATTACTCTACTAACTTGCACATTAAAACGGAATATTTTGTGTTTCATGCAATATTAACAAAAAGTTTGAAATAGTTGTGTAAGTGATCTATATTACTGCAACATTCCTTCATTTCAATACTACCGGGCGAGTTGGCCGTGTGGTTAGGGGCGCGCGGCTGTAAGCTTTCATCCGGGAGATAGTGGGTTCGAATCCCACTGTCGGAAGCCCTGAAGATGATTTTCCGTGGTTTCCCATTTTCTCACCTTAATTAAGGCCACGGCCGCTTCCTTCCAACTCCAAGGCCTTTCCTATCCCTTCGTCGCCATAAGACCTATCTGTGTCGGTGTGACGTAAAGCCACTAGCATTTCAATATTCAAAGGAATACTTATTTCAAAAAATCACATGGAACTGGTAATAATAATAATAATAATAGGCTAATATTTATAAATTGAGCGATTTCATTTACCCCTGTTTACAGCATGTCACTCTTAGGTTACATAAATATTATATTATCTTGTATTAATGTCAATGTGAATATAATATAAAATGATTAAATTACATTTCCCTTTGCTTTCTAAGTCAGTGGTGAACTAATGGAAAAGCAACTTATAAAATTATTTACATTCTGCATATATTATTAGAGAAATATGGTGGAATGTAGTCATTTACCATTTTGTAGTTCGGAAGTCGTGACAGCGTGAAATGTTTTTACAATATTTTAGACGCTGTGAAGTCTATATCGGTTTTGATGGTGGAGATGAAGTCGAGTCAGACAAGTTACCGCTCAGGCTGTACCGTTTGTGCAGCTGTGAGCTTGGAGTTTGGAACCCAACAACAGAAAATCTTGCGGATTTTTTTTCTGTAGTTTCCCGTTTCACACCAAGCTGATGTGGAGTTCGAATGAGACAAATGGTTGACTGTAAATATGAGAGAAAGGAGCCTATGGCAAGGGATTTCAGACCCAGCCTGAACCTCTGGCTATCATATTCGGCTCGTAGGATGTGAGCTCTTGTCTGAATTGACGGCATTTACAGTAATCATCCTGTAAATGCTTTCACATGTGCCAGAATCTGTCCGCACAACCATGACGGAAGGCGATCCTAACAAGTCGTGCACGAAACCAACTAATAATAATAATAATAAGAAGAAGAAGAAGAAGAAGAAGAATAAGAATAAGAATAAGAATAAGAATAAGAATAAGAATAAGAATAAGAATAATAAGAATAATGGGTCGATGACCTGGATGTTAGACCCCTTTAAACAACAAGCATTATAATAATAATATTAGTAATAATCAGTAATAAGAAAATAAGTTAATGGAGGAATGCATCACGGAAAAGAAGGAATTAGTGAAAATAATAATCGCTAAAAAAATATTGTTAAATCTATTAATATGATTCGCTAATATTTTGTGATTTTGTTATTTTGGAACAATGATATTTGCTCCTGTACTCCATAATACTATTAGATCTCTAATATTTGAATCAGTCATTGTCAAAAGAGGACACGTTACAAAATCAATAATTTGAGTAAAACACAGTAAACTGTCTCAGTTATCAGCTGTATTAAGCACTTAAGCTTCTAACGTTAGTCATTGAACATATAAAGTAAACATGTTTGAAAATATCTGTACCTTCACCAAAAGAATGTACTGTATGAGCAAAGGCCTGTGCCAATATGGCAAACGTTTAAGCAATGGCACATGTCCCCTTCTAACAGTAACTTACACAAAACTGCGTCCTTCCCCACTATCAATAATTGTTCAAGGTTGAACGTCGCAGAGAATATGAGAGCACGAGAGCTATCACAGTAATAGTAAAAATAAATTATGTAAGTTAACACCGAAAAATCAAACAAAGTCAATAAAAATAACTCTTCATATGAATAAAACTACATTTCGAATCTGCCTGGTGTCATTTATTGACGGATGAAATGTTTTTGTATCTGTCTTTCGGCACCGGCCAGACTAAAATATGGCTTTTATCGAAGTCTCAGTCTCATATATGGCACTTGCAGTATGGAGGTTGCTGAGGTATTATAGTGTCGAGTAATGACATTCAGATCACAACTAGTACGTCTGTATGTTATTCACAGGGCTGGTCGTGCTGCAATTTCTCCTCCTGATCCATCTTGGAAAGCAGTGGTAAACTACTACCTCACTCCTGATGTTGCTGAGTAGGCCCCATTTTAGCGCAACCATCGCCAGTTTGATTCCCCTATAATCGGAGAAATGTTAGTGATGCTATTTGAGGATCCAACCAGCCTCCAGGCAGATGACCTAGCAGACAGACATTTCGGAGTTATGTTCTACAGATATTTAACGTTCTTATTGTCTTATTCCCTACTAGTTTCTTCACCACTGTCTTCCCTTTCTACCTCGACTGCTTTCATATCTAATCTTGTTCAACGTTGCAACGTATCGAAAAGGTCCAATCTAAGTAAGTCCATAGCACCTGACGGTCCAGTACTCGAAAATGTTCTATCGTATATAAAGTCCAGACTGCTAATGTTCTCTTCTTACTGTCGTCTAAAGTGTAAAATTTTCCATCGTGGCATCGGATAAGGTCCAGTAACCAAGATATCTCCAAGATGGGTCGTTCCCGTTAATTGACGCCATTTTAATCGTGAAAAATTCCCCTTGCATCAAACTACAGTAAGATGGCCGCCGTCTTGCTCAATTTGAATGTAACCTCCCTATCTAAGTGGGCTTTAATAAATTATTCCTACGATCTAAAATAATGCGCGCGCATCGTTCCAGTGCACTTGAAACAAGGGAAACTTTTGTATGATTCAAAAGCAGTTTAAGGAAGTAGAAGTATATATATACACTCGGGTTAACACACTTTCATAAATTATATAACTATAGGCATGTTTTCTAAAAAATTACTCAACACCACTCAGAAATTCTTTTGGCAGTTTTCTAGAATAGCGCGGAAAATCTCCTTGTAAAGCAACACTCAAAGTCAGTCACAGATCCGAACCACTAATCTGAGAAAGTCTATTTTCTTCGGCCCTGATGTAGCGAGGAATGAGACATTCAGTTACAAAAATGGTTTTAATTAATCAATTAGTCAGTCCTTTCTTTTAAGTCCGTGAAATGATGTGGAATAGTTGTTGGAATGTGAATGCTGTTCGTGGTGACGGATAGTAAAACGCATCGCCCTGCCTTAACACCGCACGTCAATAGGTTTTACTGAACTCCTCACTTCTGCCTTGTGAAGCGAGAAATTGAAAATGGGATGCGGCTGTTGTCTGGTTGGTTGCTGTGCCTCAAGTTTCTTCGAGACAGATTGATACCGGGATACCTCCACCCCAAGCCCTGAACGGGGATATTATTTTAAATTGAACGTCATGGTCTTGTATGACGCTACATAGCGAGAAATACACAAACAGGTGATTTCTTTTAATACTCCTGAGTCTTTTTTAACTATGAATGTCAGAACTAAGCAATTTTACTGTAAAAACACACATTCTACAGATGATAACAGTTCCATGTAAACGGCTTTAGACCTAGCCAATAAGAACATACTGAAATGAAACTATTATAAATGAACCGACATTCAGATGAAATTTTATTCAAAGAGGATTTTCGAATATAACGCCTGTCGTAAATGGACTCCATATAGACATCAAGATAACTGAGTACCTGGAAATTAACCAAATTGACCAACGAAAACATGCTAGCAATCAGAAAATTCGTCTACGAATAGCTGTTGCCCGTATCACGAAGAAAATGCACGAGAGTCCGGCTCCATGGCTAAATGGTTAGCGTGCTGGCCTTTGGTCACAGAGGTCCCGGGTTCGACTTCCGGCAGGGTCGGGAATTTTAACCTTAATTGGTTAATTTCGCTGGCACGGGGGCTGGGTGTATGTGTCGTCTTCATCATCATTTCATCCTCATCACGATTCGCAGGTCGCCTACGGGAGTCAAATCAAAAGACCTGCATCTGGCGAGCCGAACTTGTCCTCGGACACTCCCGGCATTAAAAGCCATACTATATTTCAATGCACGAGAGGCTCCAACGATGGTACGACTATATTCCATATTCATAATATGACACAATCGTCAAGTTCGTCCTCTTGATGTTGAAGGCCAACTCCTGTGAGGGCTACCAGATCAACACTTTAAGTGAGTTATAATACTTAAGATGGCAATTAACGGGTGAAGAATTTCGTTCAGAAATTAAACTCCGTAGGTTATACTACCTCTCTGCGACTACCATGTCCACTGCACTCTAGAGTTCGTTTAACAAAAGTTTGCTTCATAAGAGCAATATTGCATCTATGTTGTACCTATATATGAAAGTAAACGGTACAGGAAGGAAGGAAGTAACGTCCGTCCGTCCTGATTACTACTGGTCCTATAGATAAATACTACTTAACACAAGTAGTAGAAAATATTACGATCTTATGAGCGGTAAAAATTCATCCTGCAATGAATAAGGACGGAAATATTTACGTTCTGGTTTTTAATTACCGGTACTGTCTTGGTAACTTTACCTAAGAATATCCTATAACAAAGCAAGAAGAAAGAGCAATTTCTGATCTTACGTGTCTCATACATAAAAGTTACCGGTCCCGATAAATGAATTTATTGTCTATCGTAAAACGGACCGTGAGCGGTCGTATGATGTGCAGTTAGTGGAGTTATCTCCCCGTGTAACGACTTCTCTCTGAATATTACGGGGTTGTTGGGCAGTTATGTAACTTACTTTCTTTATATTTCCGCTCTCTGGAGGACACATTTTCTGATAACTTCAGGTACTTCACACAATGGTCTATCGCAGTATTCGACCTATTCGATCCGTGCTAAGGAGGAGTTAAGAGGAATGGGAGTTCAACACAGAATTCAATCCTGGTGTCCTTGAATTATTTTAGTTATTGACTCTCAGGGGGAAGAGGTACACAGTGAGGTACTACTAAAATTAGAAATGGAACATCACAAGATTCTGGTGGTAATATCATCATTCCTGCGTCACTGGCTTACACAGGATGCATCAATTGACAGTGTTTTTAAAGCCATTCAAAATTGCAATGGTGCTCAAAATATAGAGTTCGTGAATGGGATATGTTGGCTCCAAAATTGAATAGGTCGCTGAATTGTATGGATAAATCATGATGGAATTTCCAGTTGGAGGAAGAAAATGTGAGTTGGATTAGTCGTGGACAATGACTATGTGTTTCATTATTCAGCTGAGTTCCTCAGTTCATTTCTACCCATAGTTTGCCAGCACAGTACATCATATTAAAAGCACGAATGCCGATAATGATCTCGTGGAAACTAAAACGCCGAAATCGTCCAACGGTGCTCGCTTAAGAGTAAGAAATACACAGGAATACTATTAACGCCGATATATTGACAGGCATTGGAAGGGGCGAAATTATATTTATACCACGTATTCCTCCCATTCCTAGAAATTAACCCTTTCAATAACGGTTTCAGGATGTATCTTGAATTTTCGATAAAAATGTTGCGAAACCAAACGCTCACTACCGCTAGGATGTACGTTGAGTATTCAGCGTGGAAACTTCTCAAATCCTCAACCGCTTCAGCATCAACTGTAATAAATAGCCTAGGCGTCAGCGAAGGGGCATACTAGTGAAATTAAGCGTAAGGTTGCTTTCCTTACAGAGCCAGAAGAACTATTTGACATCTAGCCAAGCCCTGCATGTTCGATAAATTTGAGCGAAATCGGTAGTGACGAGTAAGGAATGTACCCTTGTGACCCAGAAGAACTATTTGACATTATCTAGCTAAGCCCACTGAAATGCGCACATTGACCGACCCGACTGGTAACATTTTTACACCTACCATCAAAGGGACCATCTGCCTAGAAAACAGTGTTACTATCGTTGCTCATGCTCAGTCACTTCAAAGAAAAACTGAAAGCGCAGCGCCTCCAACGCCGGGTTATTCTGCGTCACAAGTTTTACCTCTGCCACAGTCTACCACCCACATCATATCCGTAACTAATCCCATCCATTTCTATGTATGGAAATAAATGTTTCTTTGTCTCGAATGGACTCAAAAACTACGGGACCGATTTCGCTGAAATTTTAAAAAATTCTTCCTAATACTCATGGGAGGGTTTAGAAAGTGATTTGAACTAAGTCCGATAGGTGTCTGACCCCGCGGTGTAGGGGGTAACGCGTCTGCCTGTCACCTGGCGGCCCCGGGTTCGATTCCCGGCCGAGTCAAGGGTTTATAATTGTAAATGATTAATATCCCTGGCCTGGGTACTGGGTGTTATTGTCGTCCTTAACGTTCCCTTACTCACATTAAACACTACACAATTCCGCAATTTCAATAACACGTAGATTAATATCGTATGGTGTAAGTAGAGGCATAAGATATAGGTCGACGCCCCGAACAAATAATATAAAAGAAAAGTCCGATAGGCGGTATTTATGACGTGTGATTTTACGTAATTAACTAGCAAATGTACCTGTGCTTCGCTACGGTATTCTACAATGTACACGGATTTCTCCGTAAATTACTGTAAAAACAGAGAGTAATAGTATATTAGATTAAATATCTATTAGCGCTATCCGAGAAACAAAACAGGGAGGACACCAAACGTTGTTTCCGATGTTAGGTAGGCATTGGGAAGTTTTATTGGTAAGGGCAGGCCACATTTCCTGCGGCCAAACACTATCGAGTTCGGGAGTTTCTATTATGACGTCAGGCTCACTTAGCTACAGCCATTCACAGTAAAGATGGCGAGTTTTCATTATAAAGACGGGCCCCTTTTCCTAATGCTAGTCACAATCGAGCTGGAGAGAATTGATAATAATCGATAAATACAGCGCTATCTAACGTATCAACAATCGAGACTTGGCAATAAGTAATAGGACAAAAGCTGTAGATCTCTCTAAATCGAACGGCGATTGTTTTATTATACGATTTACCGTTCAGCCATCAACTACTCCGAAACGAAGGTCTGCACTGTCATTCATTACAATGCATCCATGTTTCGATATTTACCGGGGCCAAAAGTTACTCATTTGAACAGCTTGGAATTTTCCCACAAAGAAAAGTGCCCAGCTTTTGGGATTAGCATTCGCAAACATACGGAGTAATTAATGAAGAAAGTAATCCAGTTGATGAAGCTGAAATAAAAGTAAAATAGGAGTATAACTGAGGCAACCGTATAGGACAAATATGTAAATACCATGTGGATATATTTGAAAATAAAATGCTCCACAAGAAGTTGTGGTGGTATGAGTTATGGACATAAGAAGGCGGTAACAATGGAGAAATTAAGGTGCAGATATTCTTAGATAAACAGATATGAAGATGAATTATGGTGTTATCACACAGGCCCAAAGCAACGAGGCAGATGCAAGAAATTAAAGCGGAAATTAGAAGTAGAATAGAAATACAGTAAAAGTTATAGAAAATCCCAGAAAACACATTTCGGTGTGAAATAATGGGCAACACTCCGCGGCACTCTTCAAATATTAACAACGCCCCTTAGTTCTAACCGAGGACGATTTTAACCTCCAACGGTATTCCGCCAAAATCCCGCAGAATGGCCGATTGACGTCTCTCTGGCTTTCTACCCAAATAACAAAAACGAGTTAACAGGAATGACGACAAAAATGGCAATTCGTTACTTCCCTGCTGGCAAGCAGTCAGAGACGTTCCCATGGTAACCTGTAGGTTCTTTGTTGGTCTGTCGGTCACTCAATGCAGAGCATGAGACCCGCAGAAATGAGTACATTTCTCCGTCATTTGAAGTGTAAGCGAAATTGTAGACATAACAAAAGTTGTTTACAATGAAGGCACATTTCATAACATAGTCCACGGAATTTACATAAAATCAATAGTATAAGAGGAAACGGAAGAAAACTGTTCTGGTTTCCATGTAAACGCCCCGTCTGTTTAAAGATTTTTAAAGCATGTGCATACCAGAAACTGCCGCGGGAGTAGTATCCTCTAAATATGAAGTTTGATAGAGATGTATCCAGATGCTCCGTCGTAATGGTGGAACAAACAGACAAGAAAATTAAAACCACTGATACGGACTTGAGTTGACCTAAAACGGAAAAATATGTGAAAACTTGGCAAAACAATCGAAATTACAGACATGGACCTCCTACAACTTTATTTATATAGATTCAATTGCAACGCCGCACCAAGTTTCGATCGACCTTGATGGATAGATTGTCGCCGGGCGACAGCGATTTACTCTGTATTATGATAGTCCGTTAAGAAATGCTGTATATAGGCGAATGGGAAATAGACGCCATGTTTATGCAGTACCTTACTACATCTCCTTCTAAACCACAGGAGCAATTTCAACCAAACTTGGTAGCCTGCACTTATAACTTTGTGTGCGCGGGTGTGAGTGAGAGGGGATTGCATATGAAATAACCGAAAACTGTGTCGAATCCGTCGTTTTCGGCGTCGCTGAGATAAACAGTGACACTCTGGATGCCGTTTAAGTCGACGAGAAGAAAATGTCAAAAATGACCGATTATATGGATGTATGTATGTTCCAGCATAGCTCTCAAACAAACATGCTACAATTATGACTTGCTGTCTGGAAAAATAAATTCTGTGGGTGTGAGACCCCTAACAACTCTAGGGGAGGGAGAGAAATGTAAAAGTAGTCGAAAAGGACGGATATTAGCGCTAAACTCATAGTA
Organism: Anabrus simplex; assembly: GCF_040414725.1. Lineage (NCBI taxonomy): Eukaryota > Metazoa > Arthropoda > Insecta > Orthoptera > Tettigoniidae > Anabrus > Anabrus simplex. The sequence goes on from NC_090265.1 coordinate 1,437,515,717, forward strand.
TTCGTGGTCACTAAAATGGAATGTGACACTGGATGCCGTGTAAGTGTATGTTCAGCCCCAATCGGAATGGGGGTCAGAAGAAGCGAAGAAGAAAATGTCCAAAATGGCCGTAATTACTGATCAATGTGTGTATGCTCAGGCATCGCTCTCAACCAAAACCTGATATACACATGACTTACTACGTGCAAAACTATACTGTGAGGATGACACAGGTACCCCGGTGGAGGGGTTGGTATGTAAAAATAAGCAAAAACGACCTATATTAGTGTCGAATCCATGAATTTCGCGGTCACTCAGTTGAATCGTGACACTCTGGATGCCGTTTATGTATAAGTTTATCCTCCATCGGGTTGTGAAGGGTGAACAATAATATATATATATAATTTGAGTTGAATTAACAGTTTTCGTGGTCCCTAGCCTGAATGCTGACTGTTCTGGTGACAATTGGAATCGTGTACATCATACCTATTGCGCGAGGCATAACTACATAGAATTATAACTTTTATTATTTATTTGAAAGCATCAGCTACCTGCCTGTCAGTCTGGGCTGCCACAAGTAAATAGTTTAACGCAAAATTGTAATCTGAAAGTAAGACTTAAAATGAAACACATAACAATAACTCAAAATGTACGAAAGACTTAGTAAAAGAAATCTGCAAAAAAATATTTCAAACAGTTGATACAAATCTGAAAATAAAAAATTCAAAGGAAGCGCCCGAGCAGGTCCGGGTATTACACCTAGTGTTTATAAACACAACACCAAAGTGGCAGCTTAGCAAACTAGGCCGCCCGACATGCTTCCTCCACTGGGGTGTGGTCATCCTCCACCAGCTGCTGGTGGTGAGAAACAGCTTCGTCACTTTGATGTTGCCACAGCCAAATATGACATTTTGACATAAAGCTGGAAATAACAGATACTTCATAGACCATACCAGAAGATACAGTGCACTGTAAATGCCATGATTCTGCAGAAATCCATCTAGGTTTAGCACTAGCGTAGATTTCAGAAACTCAGGATGTTTCTCTTGCAGCAAATGGAATGTTGATTTCTTACTAATTTTCCCACACCTGTGGGTTCGCGGGTGTGAACTGTGTCGCACAAATGGATTTGGCCGTATCAGTCGCGATTAAAATCCCCGACGTGGCCGGGAATTGAATCCGGGACGCTGTGAGTCGAAGACCTGGACGCTGGCCATTCATCCAAAGTAATATAATTATGTCAAGGTCCGTCTTGTCAATACAATTCAAAATGTTTTATATATCTAAACCATAATATACATAAATACACACACGTACATGTTTCGAGAATTTAAAAGTCTCTTCTTCAGCTTAAAGATTAAAATCACATACATTTGAAGACCTCATTTAAAACTATTTTATGTCCTAACAGAATGCAGTTAAAACGAATAATACAACAACATTAAAAGTTCAAGCATGAAATCTTTCATGTTATGTCTAAATTCTATAAAACGTTTGAATGTGGTATATTAAAATTGAGCGGGTTGACTATTTATCTAACATATTATTATGGTGTCGCATTATTTATGATCTTGCATAGTCCCACCGACCTTCTTTAGTCTCGGGTTGTTATGCTTAGTGTTAAAACAAATAATAAACAATAATAAATAATAAAACAAATAATTGTACTGTTTTACCTGGCATGCAAAAGCTCTCTTAACCTATTTCAACATTTTCAAAATCACTTTCCTGTATAATTTTTGAGAGTAGCGAGCTACTACTTTGCCAGTGTGTTTTCGGGATGTAGTACTACCAACCTACAAAGTCTGAACAAAATCAGTGATGCGGATATCGTGACCTCCCCTTGTCAGAGTGCCCATGCACCTGCAAGGTCTTTGCATCTAGAACAAAGCAAAAGTCCAGTTTAACCTGGCAGGCTTGATCTTCAAAATACTATGCAATTATTTATGTTAAGGTATTGTTTTGGATAAGCAGACCCAAACTGTTTTAACACTAAGCATGACAACTTGAGACCAAACAATGGCAGTTGGTCTATGAAAGACCATATATAATTCCACACCACAATACATTCGACAGATAGTCAACCAGCTCAGAATCAATATACCACAATACACACATTTTATAGAATTTAGATATAACATGAAAGATTTCATGTTTGAACATTTAATGTTGTTGTTGTTGTATTATTAGTTTTACCCGAATTATGTTAGGATATAAACTAGTTTTAAATAAGGTATTCAAATGCATGTGATTTTAATCTATAAGCAGAAGAAGAGGATCTTAAATTCTCGAAACATGTACTTGTGTGAATTTATGTATTTGATGGTCTAGATATATAATATATTTTGAATTGTATTGACAAGGCGGACCTTGACATAATCTTATATACAAAAAATGTTTGTTTGATCGTATTCTATAGAGTCAAAAATTATTGCACCGATTTCGCTGAAAATTTCATGCTCTTATTGCTCCTGAGGGGGATTTGGAAGTAGTTTGACATGTAAAGTCCTCACCATTCCCTAGATTTAGGCCCTTTGGTACATCACAGTAGCCTAATACAGGCGAAATATCGAATCTGCCACACAAGGGACGAGACAAAGCTCATTTGAAGCATCGCGATGCGAGGAACAAACCTCGAAATGACCCTACGGGAACCAAAAACCACATTTTAAGGCCCAAAAGCCAACCATTTTCGAGATATTGGCACCTCAGTACCCCAGCTCTAGGAATCGGCTGAAGAAGTGACACGCCGTAACCATGGCAACGTAAAATCAAGGATTCTAGATTAAAGAAAAAGACCAATATTAGCGCCGATCCTTAGTTTTCAGGGACGCTGAGATGAACTGTGACAAAATTACAGATGTAATAATAATCTCTCTCTCTCTCTCTCTCTCTCTCTCTCTATATATATATATATATATATATATATATATATAATTAGATCTATTACATGTCCTGACTGATACGACCTTGTAATAATACTCAACATGGCTTAGCTGTGTTGATACTGCTACACGGCTGAAAGCAACGGGAAACTACAGCCGTAACTAACTCCCGAGGACATGCAGCTCTCTCTGTATGAATGATGTACTGATGATGGCTTCCTCCCGGGTAAAATATTCCGGAGGTAAACTAGTCCCCCATTCGGATCTCCGGGTGGGGACTACACGAGAGGGGACGATCATCAGGAAGATGGATACTGACATTCTGCGAGTCGGAGCGTGGAATGTTAGAAGTTTGAATCGTTGTGGTATGTTAGAGAATCTGAAAAGGGAGATGGATAGGCTAAAGTTAGATGTGGTTGGTATAAGTGAAGTACGCTGGCAGGAAGAAAAAGATTTTTGGTCAGGCGACTACCGAATTATCAACACAAAATCAAACAGGGGAAATGCAGGAGTTAGTTTAATAATGAATAAGAAAATAGGGCAGCGGGTAAGCTACTACGACCAGCATAGTGAAAGAATTATTGTCGTCAAGATAGACACCAAACCAATGCCCACCACAATAGTACAGTTCTATATGCCTACTAGTTCAGCGATGATGAAGAAATCGAAAGAATATATGAGGAGATAGAAGATTTAATACAAAATGTAAAAGGTGACGAGAATCTAATTGTAAAGGGAGACTGAAATGCAGCCGTAGGCCAAGGAAGAGAAGGTAGTACAGTAGGAGAATTTGGATTGGGACAAAGGAACGAAAGAGGAAGTCGGCTGGTTGAATTCTGCACTGATCATAATTTAGTCCTTGCCAATACGTGGTTCGAACACCACAAACGACGGCTGTATACGTGGACAAGACCTGGAAACACTGGAAGGTATCAAATAGACTTCATTATGATTAGGCAGAGATTCAGAAACCAGGTGTTGGATTACAAAATTTTCCCAGGAGCAGACGTGGACTCTGACCACAACTTGTTGGTCATGAAATGCCATCTGAAGTTGAAGAAATTGAAGAAAGGAAAGAATGCAAAAAGATGGGATCTAGACAAGTTGAAAGAAAAGAATGTGAGGGATTGTTTAAAGGAACATGTTGCAAAAGGACTAAATGAAAAGGCTGAAGGAACCACTATAGAAGAAGAGTGTAGGGTCATGAAAAATGTCAGTAGGGCTGCGGAAGAAATGTTAGGAAGGAAGAAAAGATCAACTAAGAATCAGTGGATAACTCAGGAGATACTAGACCTGATTGATGAACGACGAAAATACAAGAATGCTAGAAATGAAGAGGGCAGAAAAGAATACAGGCGATTAAATAATGAAGTGGATAGAAAGTGCAAGGTAGCTAAGGAATAATGGCTGAAGGAGAAGTGCAAGGATGTCGAGGGCTGTATGGTCCTGGGAAAGGTACATGCTGCATACAGGAAAATCAAGGAAACCTTTGGAGAAAGGAAATGTAGGTGTATGAATATTAAGAGCTCAGATGGAAAGCCACTTCTAGGGAAAGAAGACAAAGCAGAAAGATGGCAGGAGCATATCCAACAGTTGTATAAAGGTAAAGATGTAGATAACTTGGTTCTGGAACATGAAGAGGCTGTTGATGCTGATGAAATGGGAGACCCAATTTTGAGGTCAGTGTTTGACACAGCTGTGAGTGACCTAAATAGGAACAAGGCACCTGGAATTGATGACATTCGCTCTGAATTACTGACTGCCTTAGGAGAAACCAGCATGGCAATGTTATTTCATTTAGTGTGCAAGATGTATGAGACAGGAGAAGACTCATCTGATTTTCGGCAGAATGTTGTTATACCTATTCCCAAGGAAGCCGGTGCTGACAGGTGTGAAAACTACCGCACCATTACTTTAGTATCGCATGCCTGCAAAATATTAACACGTATTATTTACAGAAGAATGGAAAAACAAGTTGAAGCTGAGTTGGGAGAAGATCAATTTGGCTTCAGAAGAAATGTAGGAACACAATCAATCAATCAATCAATCAATACTGATCTGCATTTAGGGCAGTCGCCCAGGTGGCAGATTCCCTATCTGTTGCTTTCCTAGCCTTTTCCGAAATGATTTCAAAGAAATTGGAAATTTATTGAACATCTCCCTTGGTAAGTTATTCCAATCCCTAACTCCCCTTCCTATAAATGAATATTTGCCCCAGTTTGTCCTCTTGAATTCCAACTTTATCTTCATATTGTGATCTTTCCTACTTTTATAGACGCCATTCAAACCTATTCGTCTACTAATGTCATTCCACGCCATCTCTCCGCTGACAGCTCGGAACATACCACTTAGTCGAGCAGCTCTTCTTCTTTCTCTCAATTCTTCCCAACCCAAACATTGCAACATTTTTGTAACGCTACTCTTTTGTCGGAAATCACCCAGAACAAATCGAGCTGCTTTTCTTTGGATTTTTTCCAATTCTTGAATCAGGTAATCCTGGTGAGGGTCCCATACACTGGAACCATACTCTAGTTGGGGTCTTACCAGAGACTTATATGCACTCTCCTTTACATCCTTACTACAACCCCTAAACACCCTCATAACCATGTGCAGAGATCGGTACCCTTTATTTACAATCCCATTTATGTGATTACCCCAGTGAAGATCTTTCCTTATATTAACACCTAGATACTTACAATGATCCCCAAAAGGAACTTTCACCCCATCAACGCAGTAATTAAAACTGAGAGGACTTTTCCTATTTGTGAAACTCACAACCTGACTTTTAGCCCCGTTTATCAACATACCATTGCCTGCTGTCCATCTCACAATATTTTCGAGGTCACGTTGCAGTTGCTGACAATCTTGTAAATTATTTATCACTCTATAGAGAATAACATCATCCGCAAAAAGCCTTACCTCCGATTCCACTCCTTTACTCATATCATTTATATATATAAGAAAACATAAAGGTCCGATAACACTGCCCTGAGGAACTCCCCTCTCAACTATTACAGGGTCAGACAAAGCTTCACCTACTCTAACACTCTGAGATCTATTTTCTAGAAATATAGCAACCCATTTAGTCACTCTTTTGTCTAGTCCAATTGCACTCATTTTTGCCAGTAGTCTCCCATGATCCACCCTATCAAATGCTTTAGACATGTCAATCGCTATACAGTCCATTTGACCTCCAGAATCCAAGATATCTGCTATATCTTGCTGGAAACCTACAAGTTGAGCTTCAGTGGAATAACCTTTCCTAAAACCGAATTGCCTTCTATCGAACCAGTTATTAATTTCACAAACATGTCTAATATAATCAGAAAGAATGCCTTCCCAAAGCTTACATACAATGCATGTCAAACTTACTGGCCTGTAATTTTCAGCTTTATGTCTATCACCCTTTCCTTTATACACAGGAGCTACTATAGCAACTCTCCATTCATCTGGTAGAGCTCCTCCGACCAAACAATAATCAAATAAGTACTTCAGATATGGTACTATATCCCAACCCATTGTCTTTAGTATATCCCCAGAAATCTGATCAATTCCAGCCGCTTTTCTAGTTTTCAACTTTTGTATCTTATTGTAAATGTCATTGTTATCATATGTAAATTTTATTACTTCTTTGGCCTTAGTCTCTTCCTCTATCTCGACATTATCCTTGTAACCAACAATCTTTACATACTGCTGACTGAATACTTCTGCCTTTTGAAGATCCTCACATACACACTCCCCTTGTTCATTAATTATTCCTGGAATGTCTTTCTTGGAACCTGTTTCTGCCTTAAAATACCTATACATACCCTTCCATTTTTCACTAAAATTTGTATGACTGCCAATTATGCTTGCCATCATGTTATCCTTAGCTGCCTTCTTTGCTACATTCAATTTTCTAGTAAGTTCCTTCAATTTCTCCTTACTTCCACAGCCATTTCTAACTCTATTTCTTTCCAGTCTGCACCTCCTCCTTAGACTCTTTATTTCTCTATTATAATAAGGTGGGTCTTTACCATTCCTTACCACCCTTAAAGGTACAAACCTGTTTTCGCATTCCTCAACAATTTCTTTAAACCCATCCCAGAGTCTGTTTACATTTTTATTTACCGTTTCCCACCGATCATAGTTACTTTTTAGAAACTGCCTCATACCTGCTTTATCAGCCATATGGTACTGCCTAACAGTCCTACTTTTAAGACCTTCCTTTCTATCACATTTATTTTTAACTACGACATAAACAGCTTGATGATCACTAATACCGTCTATTACTTCAGTTTCCCTATAGAGCTCATCTGGTTTTATCAGCACCACATCCAAAATATTTTTCCCTCTGGTTGGTTCCATCACTTTCTGAATCAGCTGTCCTTCCCATATTAACTTATTTGCCATTTGTTGGTCATGCTTCCTGTCGTTCGCATTTCCTTCCCAATTGACAATTGGCAAATTCAGATCTCCCGCTACAATCACATTTCTTTCCATGTCATTTCCCACATAGCTGACTATCCTATCAAATAATTCCGAATCCGCATCAGTGCTACCCTTTCCCGATCTGTACACTCCAAATATATCAAGTTGCCTATTATCTTTAGAAATGAGCCTTACACCTAGAATTTCATGTGTCTCATCTTTAACTTTTTCGTAGCTTACAAATTCTTCTTTCACCAGAATGAAAACTCCCCCTCCCACCTTTCCTATCCTATCCCTACGATACACACTCCAGTGCCGTGAGAAAATTTCTGCATCCATTATATCATTTCTCAGCCATGATTCAACTCCTATTACAATATCTGGTTAATATATATCTATTAAATTACTTAATTCTATTCCTTTCTTTACAATACTTCTACAGTTCAACACTAACAATTTTATGTCATCCCTACTTGATTTCCAGTTCCCTGTTCCCTTATCACCACTCCCTAGGCCATCCCGTTTCCCTGAATGTACCTCCCTATTACCCTTCCAAACAAATTTCCTAACTTATACGTACCACTGCGGTTTAAATGAAGGCCATCCGAGCGCAGATCCCTATCTCCTACCCACCCATTAGGATCTAGAAATTTCACTCCCAGTTTCCCACATACCCACTCCATAGTCTCATTTAAATCCCCAATCACCCTCCAGTCAGTATCCCTCCTACACAGTATTCCACTAATAACAATCTCCGCTTTCTTAAACTTCACCCGTGCTGCATTTACCAGATCCCACACATCTCCAACTATGTTGGTACTTATATCAGCTTGCCTTACGTTGTTGGTACCAACGTGAAACACTACCACCTTCTCCTTCCCCTCCTCCCTCTCTTCTACTTTCCTCAACATCTGCCTCAATCTAATTCCTGGATAACATTCTACCCTGGTTCCCTTTCCTCCACACACTTTCCCCACGTGTCTAACGATGGAATCCCCCATGACCAGAGCCTCAACCCTACCCACCTCATTTGATCCCGTCCCCTCCTGCTCAGCCCTATCTTTCCTGATAGCTGCAGAAGCTACTTCCTCCTCCCTTTTCTCCTTCCCATGACCCTGTTCCACCTGTCTTTTCCTATCCTCTACTCTACATTTCCCTTTCCTACCTTTTCCCTTCCTCCTACTTCCACGCATCTCAGCAACAGTTCCCTGTCCCTCATCTTCCCTCTGTTGTTCTACCTGGAGTGACTCGTACCGATTTCGCACAGACACCTGTCCTGAATTCTGATCCTGAATAGAGCCCTTGGCCTGCAATCTCCTTCCCCTTAGAACATTAGACCACCTGTCTTCTACAACTCCTCCCTTTCCTTCCCCTCCCTCTTGTACACCTACTGTAACCTGTACATTGTTTGAGGGAGTCCTATCTTCCTTCCTGTCTTCTGTGAGAATCCTAATTATCTCCCTCAAACTTTCCAACTCCTCCCTCATACCCCTCAATGCCTCACCACACCCACAATAAGTACACTCGCGCTCCTTAGCCATTCTTTACGGGGGGAAAATTTTAAATTAAAAAATAAAATAACTTATTTGCAAAAGAAAAAAATGAACGGAGGGGTATATTGTCTGGGAAAGTACACAACAATAAGGTAATTAATATACGACTACACTACAATACTACTTAGTCGTGCTCTATTTTTTTATCCTACAACCCCTAACAGGATAAAAGCTGCTGTTAATTACTGAATATCGAAAGTAATAGCCTACACAAGAACTACACAATTCCAAACTGCAATTAAGCCTATCCTAATTTCAACAATATTTTATTAAGAGTTTCTACGGATACCTCTACTACACCAGTACTACACAAATATTTTACAATAATAAAATAAGCACACTAAATTCTAATAGGATATTACTCGTATACTACTGCACAGTACACTACAGTAATTTTTAAACTAAGTTACTTTCAGACGTATCCTAATTACGATACCGGTACCGTACCGTATGTCACTACTAAGCACAACAGAAATGAAATTTGCAAGAACTACTGTACTCAAAGATTACCAACGAAGCTAAATGCTTAGACAAATTATTATTAGTATTACGGTCTAATAGATATACACGAAAGATAACACACGAATATAGCAGGCAAGATACGGCACTATCTAAATGTACTGTATCTATACTACAATGTATCTACACTACACTACACTGCGTTTGGTTAAATGCTTAAGTATCAAAAGGATTGCCGTACACGAAGAAAAACACGAATATAACTGGCAAGATACTATCTCATATATTATACCTTATATTCTCTACAATTCTACTGAAATGTGGTTATGTGATTGTTACAGCTGGTGGATTACTATTATTTTCCCTACTCCACGGGACGGAGGAAAAAAAAGTGTCCTTAATTAGGCCTACTGAAAAATACGAGGTTGTCTGCAATAATTTCTCAAATATTTCTATCAAAACTGCTACTACTACTACTACTCCAGGGACTTGAACTGCAATTACTGGGATATATGAACTTTATTATTATTAGCTAACCGCTCACAAATACTGAAAGATCGAGGGAGCGAAATATAAATTACGGATACTAACTACTTACTCAGAAGTACAAATGAATGGAATACAAGGTCAGCTGATTTTTATTTATATTTACTTAACTACACTACACCCTTTGTTCACGACTGTAGCCAACAATGCAATATTTGAATATGAGGAGCGACAATAATCAATAACAATACGACTGTTAACTATTACCGTGTAATCTCTTTAACTTCTTTTTAAATGGAAGTTTACAGGCGTATCGTGTTTTTTAATGTAGTAAATTATATCCTTCGCGATAGTTTGAACGGATATCTATACGAAATACCGGAGAAGTTGCTGCAGAAGTTACGGTAGTATTCCTTACGATAATCTGCCTTTGTAAGTACAACCAACGAACCTACAGATATTTACAAATATTTTTAAAGTTAATATTGTTACCTAAAGTATTGCCTAAACCTAAATTCGAAACAAGGTGCACCTAGCTAGCCTACTTAACCTAGAAAACGTAATTTACTGAAGACCAACTGAATTACTTGTTACAAAATTTAAATAATTATTACTACTCCCAATTTCTACCAACAAGCACTAAACACCACTATATAAACAGCACTAAATGAATCAGATAAACACAAAATTAAGCTATTTCAATAGGTTTTCACTACTTTATCACTACAATAATGCAAGAGCTCTCTCAACAGCCAACCGTTCTCAAGCGCATCCAACAATGCAACCCACATGAAGCAATCCTGACTTTACGTCTGATCTTAGAGTATCGAATCAAGAAGGACAAGCCCACGTACATGGCATTCGTAGATCTAGAAAAGGCATTCGATAATGTTGATTGGACAAAGCTATTTATGATTCTGAAGGTGATAGGGATCAGATACCGAGAACGGAGAATTATCTACAATCTGTATAAAAATCAGTGTGCAGTGATAAGAATCGAGGGCTTTGAAAAAGAAGCAGCAATCCAGAAAGGAGTGAGGCAAGGCTGCAGTTTGCCCCCCCTCCTTTTCAATGTTTACATGGAACAGGCAGTAAAGGAAATCAAAGAGAAATTTGGAAAGGGAATCACAGTCCAAAGAGAGGTAATCAAAAGCTTGAGATTTGCCGATGGTATTGTTATTTTATCTGAGACTGCAGAAGATCTCGAGAAATTGCTGAATGGTATGGATAAAGTCTTGGGTAAAGAGTACAAGATGAAAATAAATAAGTCCAAAACAAAAGTAATGGAGTGCAGTCGAACGAAGGCAGGTGATGTAGGAAATATTAGATTAGGAAATAAAGTCTTAAAGGAAGTAGGTGAATATTGTTACTAGGTAGTAAAATAACTAACGATGGCAGAAGTAAGGAGGACATAAAATGCAGACTAGCACAAGTAAGGAAGAACTTTCTTAAGAAAAGAAATTTGCTCACTCCAAACATTGATATCGGAATTAGAAAGATGTTTTAGAAGACTTTCGTGTGGAGCGTGGCATTGTATGGAAGTGAAACATGGACGATAACTAGCTCAGAAAGAAAGAGAATAGAAGCTTTTGAAATGTAGTGTTACAGAAGAATGCTGAGGGTGAGATGGATAGATGGAATCACGAATGAAGAGATACTGAATCGAATTGGTGAGAGGAGATCGATTTGGCTAAATTCGATGAGAAGAACAGATAGAATGATAGGACACATCTTAAGACACCCAGGACTTGTTCAGTTGGTTTTTGAAGGAAGTGTAGGTGGTAAGAACGTTAGGGGTAGACCAGGGTATGAATATGACAAGCAGATTAGAGCAGATGTAGGATGCAATAGTTACGTAGAAATGAAAATGTTAGCACAGGATGTGGTGGCATGGAGGGCTGCATCAAACCAGTCTATGGACTGATGGCTCAAACAACAACAACAACATGGGGATACTTACAGTATATACCAAAAGCTGAAGATGTTACAGACATGCAAAAAATATTTGGAATCTCCTTTCAAAATATACATGTTTTTTGTTTGTTTTCAACTTGAAAGAAGACTGTTTTCTCACATGTACTATTGTACGCCGCATGGTCAACTTAGCCCCAAAAGGTAATAACACAAACGTGATTTACAAAGAGTTTCTGGGGTAAATGAAACTCAATTTTTCGATGAGCTTAGGCTATACTCTTTTGGGATTTTCAGATAATGTCTTAGTACAGTTCCGAGAACGATTACTTTTAACAAATTACGAAATACACGCAAGCAAAGCCGCGGATAACTGCTAGTTAATTATAGTAATTAAGTCAATACGGACCATTAGTGGCCATCATGGTCAAGCTGGTAGGTTCATCCAAAGAGTCGGGCGAACGTAGATTTATACGGAATCCCTTCCCTTTTTATGCATGCGCCGGACAGCAATATTCGAAACATCGTCCATGCCTAGGTCCTCAACTAGAAGCATATCCCTTACACAAAAAACTGGATATCCTACAGTTGTTTAGTAGCACCCTTGACGTATTTCATAACTTCTACACTACAATCACTTTCTTATAAACAGTACTCAGTAAAGAGCTTGTACTTTTAGAGTCAAACCACCATATTCATAATTTTACTTTGGCCATAAAGCATATTGGTTTTCTTCCATTTACTTCACGCTCCCTAATGGCCGACCTCTCGTAGACAAGTTCGAAAACTACTGTTAAGTATAATTCCAATATTCGTCCGTACAAATTCTAAAGCAATGGAAAACAATTTTCACAATTTCAGACGTGTTTCTGAGGATGTTTGAGCTTCGTTTGAAGACTAAAAATATAATCTATATAACGGTATAATTTCAGTAATAGTACAAGGGCCCAAAAAGCAGCAATCCGCTTAATTTACCTCTTTAAAACGGCGAGGTAATATATTTAAGTTATCATTTTGTTATTGCAGATAATATCGTGAGAAAATGGCATATATTAACAGAACTCAATTCCGCGATCTCAATTTTAAAACGTATGCAGTTTAACAACCTCGCAAACTTCTTTCAATTCAGCTCGTTATTAATTAAGTATTTCTAAGTGCAAGGTAGAGCCTGGGGAATTGCTCTTTCTTCTCAAGTCTTTCAACAAATGAGTACTATAATATTAATGCGTAAATTCATTAAAATCTTCCTCAGTTTATTTCTGCAGAATTTTATGGCTTCCAAGTCGCTTCTTCGAATCATAAAAGTTTATTAATTAAACAGAAGTGTTTAGTGAGATTACGAGGATTTATCATGAACATTTTAGCGAAATATAGAAAGACGTTTACTGTGCTTTAATTCTCCACAGTTGAAAGCAATTGAAGAAATTATTTTAATAATTTAAGTGGAATATGTCCATATTTAGTTTACTGTGAAAATGCATTTGAGGATTTCGGAAATTCTTCCTATTACTGGAAAATGGTTTTGAGGTGATCAAAATGAAAGGGTTCAGAGGAAAATGTATCCGGGTCAAATCAGGCAATGTTTTCACTACAGTAACTTGAAAGTTCGAGGACTCACAGAGAAAGTAATTTCAGAAAAGTAGAATTTATGAACTCAAAATATCATAGAATCATATTATGTTTTGAGCAAACGTGCTCATTAATATTTATACTTTCGGAGAAATTATCGTTCCAAATAACTTTTGAAAAATCATCTAATGAAACCTGTTTTTAATTTCTTGCCTTATTTACAAAATATGGTCCTTATTGCATGACCTAAAATTAAAGTTTGTATATAATCAAGTTTTTTACATCACACAGAATTACGAATTGCTGAACACTAGGCTCTGTTTCAAATACAGTAGTATATCCAAAAAAGGCACTTTATTGATTCAAATAAATTCATGATGCTTTTCACAGTTGAAACTACTATGTTCCCTGAGTACTGCAGAATACTGTTAAGAATAAGAACGTTGTAGGACTCTACTGTGAATTCCTCGGTATGCTGCAATGTAACTGACAATTTACTGGCCTTGTCTTTTCTGATGCTTTGAGTGGTCTCATGGAATGCTCTGTTTGGAATCTCGCATTCATTCGTACTTAGCAAGTAAGGGCAATTTCTGGGATTTCTTGATTTTTGGGGAGCGCATAACACATATTTCCAAGTCGTATTGGTTTTATGATACACCTCTGTAGCAAGAAATATTCATTTTCTTCACACGGCTTATGTTGATGAAATTTCACATTATAATCCAGATCAAAAATGTATAAATTTGAAAATTTGAACAAAGCCATTATTTTATATTTTACGACGGAGAATTATACTTCGATCTCACATATTGCATTCTCAGATGAGGTGTTTATTTCACAGTTCACTGTAGACAAGGCCTTGTAAGGTGTATGATATTTTCCAGAACGTAATGTGTTATGAAGACATGAACTCAACACTTGAAGTTACTTGTGAAGTTGACAACTTTCACTGAAGTTGTTAAAAGTTTGAATTTCAGTCTCTCTCACTTTGCGATGATTGACTAGGCTCTACATCTCGCGAATTCCATCTTCTTAAAAAGCCCTCACTCAGAAATAGAGATCATACACATTTTTCTCCTGCAAGTTTTTCCACTGAGAGCCACTTCACTCTTCATCCGCAGATTGCAGAGTTACTCACACTATTTGCTCCGAACGTGGGGGAATGGATTACGAATGTACCACAGCAAGGAGTTTAAACTTGTTATGTTCATTAAATTTTTCACCGGCGTAAGATATTCTTGTATACCTATCATTATTTTGACCTGTTATGTGATTAAGTTAATAAAGTGTCAAGCAAAGCAATATTTAATTTAGCAACCAAAAAAGCAGTCATCACCGTACAGGCCATGAAGCCCATTTGAGGGGTGGAAGGTAAAGGCTTCCTATATCCGTAACCTCGGCACTTGAAGAGGTAGAGAGATTAGCTCTACGCCCGGCCGCCTTTGCCCCCAGAAATTAACCTGGTACTCATTTACTGTGTAGGCTGAATGAACCTCAGGACATATGCACCTCCGGAAATGGAGATCACGTTTCTTAAATTTTTCGAATTCCTGACGAGGAATCGAACCCACGTCCTTCCGGGTGAACCGAGCACGCCTTTACCGCCTTGCCAGGCAGTCCCTAATATTTCATTTAGGTATACTAATTATGTCAACTGTTTGTATAATCAATTGTCCAATCTTCCTTTTGTATCGATATGATCGCCATTAAAGGTAAATTCGTCGCTGATCGGGCAGTAGGTCATATGTCACAATGCTCTTCCTATCAATTATGTTCCTTAAGACTTGTCACGCCTCACAGCCACATATGGATATGGTGTCCATCAGAACAGTTTTCGTTGTGTTCATTTTCGTATGCTAAAGTGTACAAAATTGAACCTTAAGTACATTACACTGTAGCAGTGCGTAAATGAGTCATGCGAACATGCATTCTTAGAGTGCGGTACAGTAAAATTCATTTTCATTTACACATAAGCAAAGTAAACTGAACCCAACGACTATTTTACTGGTGGATTAAAGAACACAAGCTTTAGGTCGAATAAACGATCATTCAATGATGAAAGAAACCATTCACAATATCTCACTCATGTGGCTGGAACAGCAGGTTTTAAACAATGGGTCCGTGTAAACCTGTACGATTTGATGTGTAACAGCTCTGTAGCTCTGTATGCAGAAAAACTGAAACCCTAGTTTTTGTGCTAATTTTGTGAGTAATTTATTCGGTGGCCGTTCAAGATTCGCATCAATGTCATCTAGATTTTCCTCTATTAAAACTGTTCCTGTGGACACACGTTTTCTATTTGAATACTCAATCAGTAGTTTCAAAGTTTTTTAAATAACGTGAATCTGTGCTCAAGAAGGTGGCACTTCGCAAGAAAATTGCTGAAAAAATGCATCGCACACCCATTGAGCCGACCCGTACTTAAAATACCTTTTACATACGAAAAGACGGTGCTGTAGTGATAACTGTCTCACGTGTTAACAGCTGAGATTCAGACTGACTATTGATGCTAGGTCGAACACGTGCACTCTCCTTGCAAGGTCAAGAACTATGCGCGTGAGTCCCGTAACGCTGCTTGGGCTGGAAGAGTAAGAATGCCGCTCCACGGTCTGGATTTATAAGGCAAACCCTATATATTTTATAGATTTTGAACGAAGAACCCGACGCCAGGCTCCGTTATTCGACCAGAATCGAGTTCGAGACTTGATTACCGTGAAGGAGTGGGTGTACAATTTAGTGGTGTGTGCGGGGATGGTCGTGATGTTCCCGTAGTGTGACTGGGTATAATACTCCATACAGACGTACTTAGAGTGTTATGCAAGAGACATAGCGCTTAAAGTTGCCTTTTCATTTGAAGGTTTAACATAGAAGGATAGATACATTGAAATGGTTTCACACTAAATACGAAACGAATGCGGGAAATTTGAGCCTTTTGTAGCCTACTAGCTAACTGTGAGTTACTGTACGGTAGGTTTTTTTTTCCTCTTCAAATATTTTCGGACTTTATTATATTTTTACTGATATTTTCTTCATTCTTTCCTTGTTTTCGTTTCATTTTCTGCTTAAGGACGACACACACACCCAGTCCCCGAGCCAGCGGAACTAACCAATTAATGTTAAATCGGGAATCGAACCCGGGGCTCCTTGAACCAAAGGCCAGCAGGCTAACCATTCGGCCATAGAGCTGGACGTAGTTGTGTACAGCATTAAAGTAATGTCGCTGTATCCTGGCCTGAGGCAAGCTAGCCCACAACTGTTGCAACTGGTCCTTGATATCCTGTATACTGGCGCTGGGACGGAGTTCACGTTCGAGCCGTTTCCACACATGTTCTATTACAGCACTTCTGATAATACAAGCTGATGATAAATAAGGAAATTTTGTTCTTACAATTAATAATTTGATGGACTACGATTTTTCTCATTCCATAACCTATCTCTCTTTGAGTCCAACGCTTCGTAAGGGTGTAGTGGCATCACTCGACAAGCCTTTTGGTAATCTACCTCCAGGAGTCTCTGTTTTGGGCATGGCAACTTGCTTGCTCTAAGCTCATCCTGCTCAAGCTCTTGATCTGGTCCATCCATCTTCACAGTGCACGTCCTCTAGGTCTTCGGCCCTCTATGATAAGAATGTTCACTGCCTCATGTCTTCTGGCAATATGACTAAAATATCTAAGTTGCTTTTGGCTGATAAGGGTCGACAGTCTTCTTCTGATGCCGAGCTGTTGCAGGATTGATTCATTAGTACGGTGTGCTGTCCATGGTATTTGCAGTAATCTCCTATAACACCACATTTCTAGAGCATCAATCCTGCTTCTGCCGCATAGGTCACGATAGCGAAGATCAGAGTTCGAATGAGGGTGAGCTATGTCTTGGAAGCGATGGAGGTGTCCTTCCAAATGCTGTTGAATTTCTCGCAATCGCAATTCGCTCACGGATCTCAGATTCACAGTCTCCGGTATTTGTGACAGTACATTCCAGATACTTGAAATGACTGACAACCTCATAATCAGCAATTCTTGTTATGGCAGGTCTCTTCTTATTAAAACGATCTACTTCATCACTTTGGCCTGTTTATCGTTGATTTCAAGACCACATTCTCTGCTTCGCTCGTCTGACGTCCGCATGATGTTTTCTAGTTCTTGATCATGTGTTGCAGTTATCACAGTGTTATCCGCATATCTGAAATTATTAACCTTCCTGCCACCAACTGTGATGCTGTCACTCCAGTCCTCGAGAATCTCCCTCATAATGTACTCAGATATATGCAGATATTTGTTGAATGAAGAATGCGGCCCACATATACACCATTAAGCTCCTGTAAGTTTATTTCATCTTCGAAGTTATTGATTTAATGGCTCTTTCTTTGACACTTTATAAGCCGTTCGAAACAGCTTAGCAAAAACTTATTTTACACGAGCCATAACATTGAAACACACTCTTCTCAAAGATTTGTGTTTATTTTTGTTTAATTTTCAAAGCTGCGCTGTGGGCTGCACTTTCCTAATGGTCGTAAACGTTTTCCCTCAAAGTCATAAATTGATTTTATGACCTTCTCCAAAGGTACTTATACTGACTGACAGAGCAAATGCAACACCAAGAAGGAGTGGTCAGAACTTTATGCCAATTGCAGGGTAGACTGACGTCACTGAGGTATGCTCATGATGTGAAATGCGCCGCTGTGCTGCGCACGTAGCGAACGATAAATGGGGCACGACGTTGGCGAATGGCCCACTTCGTACCGTGATTTCTCAGCCGACAGTCATTGTAGAACGTGTTGTCGTGTGCCACAGGACACGTGTATAGCTAAGAATGCCAGGCCGCCGTCAACGGAGGCATTTCCAGCAGACAGACGACTTTACGAGGGGTATGGTGATCGGGCTGAGAAGGGCAGGTTGGTCGCTTCGTCAAATCGCAGCCGATACCCATAGGGATGTGTCCACGGTGCAGCGCCTGTGGCGAAGATGGTTGGCGCAGGGACATGTGGCACGTGCGAGGGGTCCAGGCGCAGTCCGAGTGACGTCAGCAAGCGAGGATCGGCGCATCCGCCGCCAAGCGGTGGCAGCCCCGCACGCCACGTCAACCGCCATTCTTCAGCATGTGCAAGACACCCTGGCTGTTCCAATATCGACCAGAACAATTTCCCGTCGATTGGTTGAAGGAGGCCTGCAATCCCGGCGTCCGCTCAGAAGACTACCATTGACTCCACAGCATAGACGTGCACGCCTGGCATGGTGCCGGGCTAGAGCGACTTGGATGAGGGAATGGCGGAATGTCGTGTTCTCCGATGAGTCACGCTTCTGTTCTGTCAGTGATAGTCACCGCAGACGAGTGTGACGTCGGCGTGGAGAAAGGTCAAATCCGGCAGTAACTGTGGAGCGCCCTACCGCTAGACAACGCGGCATCATGGTTTGGGGTGCTATTGCGTATGATTCCACGTCACCTCTAGTGCGTATTCAAGGCACGTTAAATGCCCACCGCTATGTGCAGAATGTGCTGCGGCCGGTGGCACTCCCGTACCTTCAGGGGCTGCCCAATGCTCTGTTTCAGCAGGATAATGCCCGCCCACACACTGCTCCCATCTCCCAACAGGCTCTACGAGGTGTACAGATGCTTCCGTGGCCAGCGTACTCTCCGGATCTCTCACCAATCGAGCACGTGTGGGATCTCATTGGACGCCGTTTGCAAACTCTGCCCCAGCCTCGTACGGACGACCAACTGTGGCAAATGGTTGACAGAGAATGGAGAACCATCCCTCCGGACACCATCCGCACTCTTATTGACTCTGTACCTCGACGTGTTTCTGCGTGCATCGCCGCTCGCGGTGGTCCTACATCCTACTGAGTCGATGCCGTGCGCATTGTGTAACCTGCATATCGGTTTGAAATAAACATCAATTATTCTTCCGTGCCGACTCTGTTTTTTCCCCAACTTTCATCCCTTTCGAACCACTCGTCCTTGGTGTTGCATTTGCTCTGTCAGTCAGTGTATTTTACCATTGGCCCACTCTGAAGAAATTTTCACACCTTTCCGTTTTTCTGATCTATCATGATACACCTTCACACACCTTACAATCTAGCATTTTATTTCACGTGAAGCCACTCTTTTGTCTGAATGAAGATATTTTTATTAGTTAATGTACAACAATCGGGCCCATCACGGCCGGGATTGTTTCCGTCTTTAACTGCAGTAAATCTACCGGCACAAGTGATGTTTATACGTTCACGAGATACTTAAATAGTATAGGCATTCTTTCTTTTATTGAGCAACGGCGCAAAGTAATGAGTTATTTTCAATCATTTCACTTTTATAACTTGTGAACCACGTGCGTATCTTGCTCCTACTAAATAATTATGAACTCTCTTGCCTCGGCAGCATAATACAAGTGTATTATGCTTTTCAATATATATAAAATAATTAATGCAGTTAAATAAAAACACAAATTAACCCTAGATTAACTATGATGCTTAGTCATTTACTACTTGTTTGCTGCTATGTTAGTATTAACACCACTTGTTGCAATACGGATACCGTTACATTGTCCTCGGCGAGGATGGCTTCCTTGCTGAAGTGTGAGAAAACCAACCCAAAAATGTAGAAAGACAAGAGAGAGCAAGATGAAAGCTATCTCTTCCTTTTGTTTTAACTCCGAACTGACGACGACACGAACTTGTTAATAGGACAGGAATGATAATTTTAGAACGGCAGTTTACAGAAACTTAAATCATGTGCTCGTACTTTTTGTATGCATAGAAACACAGCAAAAGCGGACAAAATATTTTATTCTAAGTCACAAGCTAATAATTCATACGAATTATAATAGGAATGTTTCGAATAATAACCAGTTCATTATTATCTTGTTACTTTCGAAAAATTCGTCAGTACTGCGTACCGTTGCATAACACCACAAGAAAACACCGAAAGCCTGTAAACATCATATAATAGGTCGAAATTGATTGACGTAGCAGTTTTTACATTAAAGTACATTTTTTGAAAGTTTGCTTTGGAATTCGTTCATTTGTAACGAACCGATGTTTTCTTTCAGTACTTTTGCCTATTCTATCTTGTAAAACAAGCTCAATCAAACAATTATGAAGGACCTGCATTTAGGGAATTCGCCCAGGTAGCAGATTCCCTATCAGCTGCTTACCTAGTATTTTCTTGAATGATTTCAAAGTTTATCGAAAATTTTCCTTGATTCCTCTTCCTATAGATGAATATTTACGCAATTTTTTTTCTCTTGAACTCCAGTAAGAGGTGCACTATGATATTTTTGCTAGTTAATGCCACGTTCCAAACCAAACCAAAATCCATGGCACTACAGCCCTTGTAGGGCCTTGGCCTACCAAGCGACCGCTGCTCAGCTCGAAGGTTTGCAGATTGCGAGGTGTCGTATGGTCAGCACGACGATTCCTCTCGCCCGATATTCTTGGCTTTCGAGACCGGGGCCGCTATCTCACCGTCAGATAGCTCCTCAACTCTAATCACGTAGGCTAAGTGGACCTCGAACCAGCCCTCAGGTCCAGATAAAAATCCCTGATCTGGCCAGGAATCGACACCGGGTCCTCCGTTCAAGAGGCAGGCACGCTACTCCTACACCACGGGACCGACTAGCGCCACTCTCATTCTGGTAAAATTAATTTACGTTTCAGAGGTAATGGACATGAATCTGACCGTTTTAACATTGGCAGGTATTTCAACTCACAGTAAGATTGCGTAGTTACTCTCGGCCTGTTTACAACTAGATTATAGCTTCGTGTATTGGTATTAACTCGGCATTGTTATACTAACCAGCGCTCCATTAATAAATATTAAGAAGCAGTGAGAATATTTGGAGGGCGATGGTAAACAGAGATGCTGTAACCAGGGAAGACGGATGGGGGCAGGAGATGTTTAATTGGCCGCCTGGAGGAG
Source organism: Anabrus simplex (assembly GCF_040414725.1). Taxonomy (NCBI): domain Eukaryota; kingdom Metazoa; phylum Arthropoda; class Insecta; order Orthoptera; family Tettigoniidae; genus Anabrus; species Anabrus simplex. The sequence continues at coordinate 1,437,536,880 of NC_090265.1, forward strand.
CCACACGCGTCAATTATCCACTCGAGTGGGGATTTCATTACGTTGGGGCAGCCTACCACCATCTTGCCTAACCGCAATATGCTAATTTGGGGAATGCAATTTCCTGGAGGAATTGTGAAACCCGAGCCAGTCAGTACTCCGCAAGAACAATTCCCGCACGTTCCAGGGGCAATCGATGCAAGATGTGGCGCGAGGCGTCGAGACGCGACTAGAAGCCAAGAGGACTCATTAACTAGAGTCACAAAAAGAAGACCTCGCTTAGTATCGGGCAGCGTATGGGAATTACAACCAGTCCCATTATAAACACCAAGACGAATTACCAGCCTGAAGCGGTGGAGAGTCTGGCCCAGTTATTATTGCCAATGTCTGCTGGCGTGGACGAGCCGAGTGCTTGCAGTAGAATTTGATGACGTAGAGGGAACAATCCCATCGTGAATTTCCACAAGTAGTCCTGGACATTCCGGCCGTAAGAGACAAAATAATATTATTAACGGGACCAAGAATTGTTAAAGGACAACAAAGTGCAGTTTTTTAACTTTTCGTTCTAACAAATTGTCGTTTTTCTAAAAAAACAGCATATAGTTTTATAGCGTTACGGGCCTTACTACTGCATGTTTCTTTTAAGCTGACGTAACTTGTAATACTAAGTTTTACTTTTAAGTAATTTTTTCGATTCTTTATTTTCTAAGCTTAACTTTTAAGAATATATATTTTTAAAGGACTTCCGAGAACTGATACTTAAAATTTGTTCAACAGAATCAAGTATGGAATTTTATTTTGAATAAATTGGCCGCTCATATGTTCTAAATATTTATCAAATATTTTACATAAAATTCAACAAAGAAATGGAATTTCTTAGTAACTTTTCCTTTGAATAGATGCATTTTGAGATAGAAAAAGTAAAATTTAGAAGAAAAATGAAAACTGTTATGGTTAAAGTAAACAAAATCCATTAGAAACGTTTGAAAATCAATCAATAAATCACCTCTGCTATGCATTTAGTGCATTCGACCAGGTGGCAGATTCCCTATGTTGTTAACTTAACATTTTCTGAAATAATTTCAAAGAAATTGGAAATTTAATCGAATATCTCCATTAGTAAATTATTTCAATCCCTAACTCCTCTTCCTATAAACGAATCTTGCTCCAATTTGTCCTCAAGAACCTAAACTTTCTCTTCATATTTTGATATTTCCAATTTTTTAAACAGCACTCATAGTTATTCGTCTACTAATATCGTACCACGCCATCATTCCACCGACAGGTTGGAATATTTCCCTTAGTCGAGCGGGTCGTCTCCTTCTTCTGAAGTATTTCCAGCCCAAAATCCTGCAGCATTTTCGTAACACGACTATTTTGACAGGAATCGCCCAGAACAAGTCGTGCATCTTCTCATTGGATTTTTCAGTTCTCGAATCAAGTAATACTAGCGAGGGTGCCCATATACTGGATTATAAAATACTTCATCTACTCATATTCATTGAGTTCTCTTTTCTAGAAATTTTTCCACTCTTTGGTTTAGTGCAAGTGCACTCGAATTGCAGTCTTATCAGAGACGTATATGCCATCTCCTTTATACCCTCACTACAATCCCTAAACGCCCCCATGTCCATATGAAGAGAACTTTAGCCTTTATTTAAAATCCCGCTTATGTGATTACTACAGCGGAGATCTTTCTTTATATTAACACCCAGGTACTTACAATCCCCTTGAGGCAGTTTGACACCATCAACAATGTGATTAAATCTGGGAGAATTGTTCAGTTTTACCATCATACCATTGTCTGTAGTCCATCTCACAGCATTTTCAAGGTCTTTTTGCAGTCACTCACAAATTTGCAACTTATTCATTGCTCTATACAGTATAACATCATCCGCAAAAAGCCTTTGCTATGTTTCCAGTTCTTTAATCATATCATTTATATATATATAAGTAAACATGAAGACCCAAAAGTGCCTTGAGAAACTCCCCACTGAATGATTGCAGGATCAGAGAATGATTCACCCATTCTAATTCTCTGAATTTAATTTCCTAGAATTGTTGCCACCCATTCAGTCACACTCTTTTGTCTAGTTCAAATGCACTCATTTCCATGAGTAGTATCTTGTGATCTAACCTATCAAAAGTCTCCATCATTCAAACATTAACACATTGAGTGCCAGACCGAATTTCATAGGACTGCCGGCCGTCTAGTGCCGTGAGCTAATAACATTGAGTTACTCCCTGGTGCCAAAACGTTCACAGGCTTAACCAAGCAAATGATCGCTGAAATGAGGATGTATTTATGATATATTACGTCAACTTATTATGTATATTAGGTAAAATATTGCGACCCCATATGGGGTCGTATTGGTCATTACGAATTGTACTCGAACGCGCGCCCCCATATGGGGTCGTACTTATACAGCAGTTACTGTCCCGACGCTCGGTCATACTTACCTTTTCCTTTGCAGGGACGCATTATACGCTGTTGATTATGAGAGATGTGTTAGCTTGTTCATTCTGGGGCCGTAAAAATGTAGGATCCCCGATTTTAGGTCAGGAAATGTTTGTAAATGGCGATCTTCCGATTTTAGGTTAGGAAATTTTCGTATAAAATGTTGTTATATAAAGTAGTGAAAATCATGTAAATTTGGTTAATTAGGATGTAACAGAATATTATTATAAAAAGAAATAGTTGTTACGGAATATTGAATAAGTATATAATTTTATTTGTATAACATTTAATTTGAGTGAGAGAACCCAGCAGCGATGATCGTGCAACATGGGAAACCAGTGACTATATCGTTGAAGACGGTTATAATTGTTGCAACAGCTGGCTTGGAAACCCGGAATACAGCGGCGATGTGTATGCTGAAGACTGTAATTTATCAATATGGATGAACATGCGTGATCGCTATTTGCTCTGTACTGAATTCAAAATGAATGTAACTATAAACTACGTTTGCATCATTGTCTGACTTGTTCGATATATAGTCCAGACTATTTGCACTAAGTATTTTACTGCTCGATTTGCTAGTAACGACTTAAAAAAAGAAAAAGAAACTCGCAGCACTGCACAATTACATAAACAATCCGTGCGCGAGATAGACAATGACTTTTTCACCCTACATAGCACTCTTGACATACCCATATGGGGTCGCGCCAAAACAGGAATTGAAGAATGGAAGGTGGACTATGCACGTACTTAAATAGACGACCAGCATAATGCAGGAAGAGAACTTATACAGCTTCGAATCACATACTTACTGCGCACCCAAATGGGTTCGCACAGTTCTCGATTTAGAACGAACGTACGACCCCATATGGGGACGTGAAGTTCAAAAATTTGACTACTCTCACGTACCCATATGGGGTCGCTTGGCACTCAACGTGTTAAGTTAGAACTTACCATATCCCTATCTATCGCCTTTTTAATATCCTTTAAATCTTCTCCATTCGAGACGCCATGGCTCATCTCAGGATATCTGGGCATTTACTGTAGACTCTTAAAACTCCGTAACCATCTCCGTACTTTTCCAGGTCTAAATATGCCGCTTGCCAAACTTCCGCCCTCCCCTCAAACTCCAGTAGGCAAGCACAGATGGTAAATTTTAGTACTCCGTTAGTATTAGTAACCTCCTCCACTTCCGTTTTATCCTGTAACTTATCAGAAGCATCTTAAGCAAAAAACCCGGATTAAGTCCAGAAGTAACGGAAATAGTACTAACTTAAGATAATTCAAGAAAACGTCGTCTGATTCTGATTCAAATCTTAGATAAACCATATTTCACACTAATTTTCGTTAGTTCTTCAGAAGTAGACCTACTAATGTGTTCTACAGTCATATTTTTTTCTCAATTTTTCACAATATTGTCACATGCCAGCCCCGTGGTAGCTCCTTTCGGTAATCACATGACCTGGGATCTCCCAGCTGGCTTGTAGGGTGGAGCCGGCCTTTCCGTGTATTGCTCCGGCTTACCTGTGAGTTGCTTGGAGATACAACGGAAATGTTCTGCATCTAGTGACATCGCGAAATTTCTCGCTGAAATCACTCGAGCTATAAAAGGGGAGGCTAGCAGCGGAAAGTCAGTCAGTTTTGGACTCGGAGTCAGTACTGAACTCGGAGTGATAGTTGGGCTCCGAGGTGGAGTCAGTGTGTTGGAGTTCTGCGGCCGAGTTGAGGGCGACATAGGTGTTGGCTGTCGCTAGTGTCCCACCGAGTTCTAAACGAGCGAGCTGTTGTTACGGTGTCGGAGAGACCAGTGAATGCGTGAACTGGAGACGACAGAACGGAAGACTGTATTGTGTGTTCGTGTAATTCTGAGGAGTGAGGATCGCTGTGAGCCAGCGAAGAAACCCGCTCTCGTGAGAGAGAGGATAAATGGATAAGTGTTAATGTTCGCTGTTGTGAGTATCGTCCCGCTGTTGAATACTGTTGAGTTGTTTAGTGGTTCGTTGCATATGACATTATGAAATACTGGACTCTCTGTGGAATCGAACCAACTAACAGTCGTCGTGTGTTGTGTAGCCAGTGGCACTGCATTCAAAACCAGCAGTCTACATACAGCTGCCGTACGAGTTGACTGGACTTGAGAAAATGAAATTAAGGATTATAGCCGTCCCCAGATAATTCCACCCGCCCAGGACTCCCTGATGTGTGTACAGAAGAATGATTTGTGAATAGACAATAATTAGTAAATGTGGCCATTCATAGCTGATTAGAATTGTGTGTGTGCATTTATTAGGTCATACTAAAATAAATTAAAGTAATGAAATAGATGGAGTTTTATTCGTAACAATATGACCAATTAACAATCACTGACAAGTTTTAGCAACGTAAACAATATTGTACATATACCCTTTACGCATAGTTAAATGTGATTTGATAGTTTCTGAGAATGATTACCTAGAAAGGAACATACCGTTCTGCTAATAATTATTCATTTTTATAGGTATGTAATAGTAAAAATGAAATGGCGAATGGCTTTTAGTGCCGGGAATGTCCGAGGACAAGTTCCGCTCGTCAGGAGCAGATATTTTGAATTGACTCCCGTAGGCGACCTGCGTGTTGTGACGAGGATGAAATTGTGATGAAGACGACATATAATTACGATAATTATCCGAATCCCCGTGCCATCGGAATTAACGAATTATGGTTAAAATTCCCCAACCTACCAGGAATCCAACCCTGGGCCTCTGTGACCAAAGGCCAGCACGCTAACCATTTAGCCAAATGAGCCGCACTATGTTATAGTGTTCTAAGAGTTATATTTCGTGTTTCGACTTACCGTACTGAAACAATTATAAGTTATATTAACATCTGGCTAATTCTTCTGACTCGGAAAATTGGTGGTTTCTTTAGTGTCAATACGCTTGTCCTCATATACACCCAACACACCATACTACCAACCACCACAGAAACACACCACAGTGATTATACCCGTTCTCATGAGTGTGGCGTCAGGAAAGGCATCTAGTCATAAAACAGGGACACGTTCACATGATCGCACCCACAACCATACCATCGTGTGGGGTAGGTGATGCAAAAAATAGAATAATTTCTTCTAAGGGAGTCTTCTCGAAACGTCACGAAAGAGGACTTTTGATATACACAACCGGAAATAATGTGCAATATGCTCAAGGACAAGGTCATTTTATTCATAAGCAATGTAGCAATGTGACAGGTAGTTCAACATTGCAGAAGTACATGATTACAAATTCAGACTAAGTGAAACACACGTCACAATAAGGGGCGCCGAAACAGTTGCACCAATACACAACGTACCCCCTCTGGCGGCAACGCAGGGATGTATTCGCGCGTGCAAACGATCACTAAGGTACCGAATGGCGTCCTGCGACAGATTATCCCTAGCATCTTGCAACTTTTGACGCAGTTCGGCAATGGCTCTTGCAGGCTCTGGAGAACGCGAACGTTCCCGCTTCATCATGTCCCATACGTATTCAATTGGCGAGAGATTAGGTGATCCTGCTGGCCAGGGCAGTTGTTGTACATCACGTGGAGCACGTCACGTCGCAGCAGCTATATCTGGACGTGCATGTCCTGTTGTAGAATCACATCACCTTCCTGTCAAAGAAATGTCAGTAGCATAGTGACAACAACTTGTGCACGTCACCCTGCAGCAACAACAACTGCGACCGCAAGTTGTAACTGATGGCCCCCCTCATAGTGAAACATGGGGCGGGATCTAGGTGTCGTGGACCAATGCTCTCTGGAATTGGCCGCTCACCAGGTTTACGCCGTACACGTGTCGTTTGCATGCAGACAGAGCCTTCTCTCGTCACTGAGGACAACAGAGCGCCATTCCCTTCGCCAGACGACACTTTCCCGACACCAGAGTAGCCGTGCTTGGCGGTGTCGTGGTGTCAGTAGCAGCCTGGCCAGAGGCATTAGTGATCATAATCCTGCTATAAGCAGATGGTTTCCAATGGTCCGTGGTGTCACATGTGACTGGATTTCGTTCCTGGATGATGTTCAGTCAGCCACCACTGCTCGCATAATGCGTCGGTCTTGACTTGCATCTGCACTACGTGGACGCCCGGTGCGTGGTATACGGGTGTGAGAATGTTCCACAGACCACTGCTAAAAACAGAGACAAACTACCGATATATTGTGCCTAACATATGCAGCAATCCGTCGATACGTCCAGCTTTCCGCAGGCCCACAATACGTTCCCATTCAAATTAGTCCAGTTGTTCAACAGTATCACGTACTCGTCAGCGGAGCATGGTTGTACCCTGAAATAAATGTTGGAAACTATTTTCACCTCTAACCTCGGCAGAGTTACTGCCTGCAGAGTCAAAACAGAGCGTGCACAGACAGGCCTCCTGAGCGCTATCTGATCGCCGATGACCGTGATACATGAATCACTAACGCAACAATACCACACGCTCTCAATATGCATATATTATACCCTGGTGCCACTGAGCATTGTCCTTGAGGATTTGCATGATTTTTTCGGTAGTGTTACTGTACGTTCAAAATGACCTTGAAGAAGTGAGATTCACTAGATGCCTGTATTGTATTTACTCACGGATCTTCAACGTCTCGTTTACACTTCTTTCCGATGTCTCCTTCCTACACTTGTGTGTGATCAAGGGAACTCCTTAGCACAGTTTAGGACTTGGTAACATGCACATGAAATGCACATCATGCACAGCACATTCTGAAAAACCATCCGAATGCCAACAGAATTCTGACCCAAGACACGTGAACATACGCTGAGGCCACGCGCCCCATGTTTTAATAATAATAATAATAATAATAATAATAATAATAATAATAATAATAATAATAATAATATAAATAATAATAATAATAATGAGGAAACAATGGCATAATGACTCAGGTGCTATAATAGGTAGTAAAAATAAACATGTCAAACCCAAGTGTTTGGCCTTTTGTTGATGATTTGACATTCTTCGCCGAGACAGAACAGGAAGCAATAACACAGATAAATGGATTACAGGAGATAGCCGAGAAAACAGGTTTAAAAATCTCCATCACAAAAACGAGATTATGAGCAAGGACATGAATTATATGAAGAGAATAATGAAGACAAAATATGGTGAAGGAAAGGTCACAAAGCAGTTTAAATACCTGGGAGAGGTTATCAGCAGCAACGGGATGGATAAAGAGGCGATGGAAAATAGGAGACTTAAGTTGGAAGGGCTAAACACTGCCACCAAAGCCTTTTACAACAAGAAGAATCTTTCCATTAATGCCATACTAAGACATTATGGTGCTGTGGTAAAACCAGTGGTTCTGTATGGGGTGGAAACAGCAACACTAGCGAACTTGGAAAAACTACTAAAGATTTAAAGGAGATTATTAAGGAGGATTTACGGCCCAAGCGCGGGAGAGGGAAACTACAGATTACGATCAAATAAGAGGTATACAAAAGAACAGAAGACCTAGAAACAACAATAAGGAAAAAACGGCTGAGATTCTACGGACACATGGTCAGAATGGATCCAGCAAGGTTAAATAAACAATTTTTTAATAAAATATACTACTTGAAGAGTCAGGCGGGATATGCCAAGCAGATGAAGGAAGAACTCAAGAGGTTGTGATAGAGACCAATTCAGGAAAACACTTTCCAACATAAAAGTTCTTGTTGAAGAAAAGAAAGAGAGCAGAGGGCGAAGATGGACTCAAGAGAGAAGAGCGCAGCATCCTGAAAGAATGAAGGCACTGTGGAAAAAAAGAGGAAGGTATAAGGGATGTTAAGAAGGAAGTGAAGTGGTACTGGCGTGGTCCTAAGTTTGGCCGGTTTGCAAGAAAGAATGAGGAGACTATTAAGAATATTGTAGCTCTTCATCTGGTGGAACGTAAGTTTTCTCAGATGACACCATCCGGACAACTTGCATATCATATTTGACCTTTCTCTTACTAAGGGGTTATACCAATGAAGTAAGCTACATTTATTGCTCCCATCAGTGAAATTGAAATTTCCCAGATGGATTACAGTACTTTAGTCGAACGATACTATTTGGAAACTGACAGGTTCATCAAGTTTCATTTACATACCGATGAAAACGATATGTATGTGTTCTTGTCCGGGATCCAATATGCAATCTTGAGGTACTAGAAGATAGCACGATAACCAAAAGGCCTCCAGTGTCTAGTGGAAGACAACTGGTAGCGTGGAAATGTGCATGTATGAGTGAATGCTGCCTAACAATATTGAACGTAATTTTGTTAACTTCTGAATGGAAATACACGTAATACTTGGTGCGAACCTAAGCTGATTCTTGTATTGCTTCCATGTACTTGTACCATTTCTGTTAGTCATCTTCTGTACTTTACTGGTTCTAAAAGCTCATTGATAATCCTCTTCCGTTTATTATTTCTCTTTATCTAGCTGAATTTCTCATTGATTCTGAGGTATACAACTCCTCTGTATTTAGCCCTGGACTGGTAATTTGTATGTTCGGGTACTTTAATGAAAAATCCATAAATTGTATGATTCAACACTACTATAGTATTTGCTTTGATATAGTGGGGAAACATAAAGAAGGACTACCCTTGCTACTACCGAGGCCCGTATTCGAGTACCAAATTCAGAAGGTACATTTCCTCAGGTCTTTCAGCGAGTGACCTCGAAATCATCACTATCACGATCATTGTCAGGACTGGCCTCAGTTTCTACCTTTGAACGACTGTAGAAAGTATATTATTACATTGTGACCACTAACGGTGATACATGAACTTTACAGTCATTAACATAACCACCAACTTACAAGTCATATACTGAAGATAAGGCGTTGCTCCTTGAAGTCACAGATTTCTGGTTTGAGAAAGGTTTTCAACTCATTATGAGACACAATTCATCGTCTTCCGTAGGTTATTACAGTAGCCTAAGCTTCTCTTGGTCGCACTTGGTCTGCCTCTGAAACAGCTCTTCATTTACAGGTGTTATATATGAAGTTACCGTGCCGCTTTCTGTGACAAAGGAGTATCATCCATTCATCAATTTCATTTAATTTGTTTTATCTTGCCTCTCTCGGTGCATCATTGGTGCTTTTCAGTTCTGTCCGATTAGTCGGATTATATCCCCTTCAAGTCCATATTTCCACTACTTACAGCCTCTATCTCTTTCTTTTTTATTTTTTACCTTCCTCCATTTATAGTTTCGTTCCCTTGAAGAAGCACACTCCATACAAAAATATTACAAAACCTTCGGTTTTTTATGCTTATACTCTTACTGTTAGGTTTTCTTTGCTACTTCTATCCTGAATTTCCCTATAGATATGCTTAATTGTCATGATAAATGAGTGTTTACTGTAGCAAATAGGCAATGGTTTAGTTTCTCGAATTTGTTTTCACCTGTCTTGATATTTCTTACATGTTCTAGACTGGTTTAACGTACTGTCATAGGTTGAGTTTTCATTAATATTGAGTTTGCTTAATATTTCTCCTAAAAGAAGGTGTACCATAGTATGATTGATTAAAATAGTTGAATTTAGTAATAAAATACGAAACTGATAACATATGCGTCCAGCTCACGTTTATAAACTTTTTGAATAAATATAGATAGCCATCAGTGAACGAGCGCTGTAGAACTGGATCTACAAAAAAACAAATGCGCACCCTGGACCAAGTGCGGTAGCGAGGCAGCAGCTGACGGAAACAAGCAACATCCACAGCTTTATCTCAAACTTTACAGCGCAAGCTTTGGAAGTAAAGTGTAGAATGTTAACGAAAAAAGCTTGTCTTCCTCAGCTTTCAATAAAAAGTATAATGTATAAGGGGTAAGTATAAATTAATATTCTTCCTCATTTATTTTGAGGGATGACACCAGGACTCCTGGTGTATCACTGCGATAAGGAAACAAGCACTACGAATACGTATTCTAACATATCAGTATATATTTGATATATGTTACAATGCTACATAGTTAATTTTGATCAATAGTCGTTCAGAAAAGGAAAAGGAAGGATACCTTCACCACGGAGTAAAATGAATATTACGGAGGTCGAGTCATATGTCATGGCAATTATCTTTTTCTCGCAAACATGAGACAACACGGACAATCTAAGATATGCATTTGGAAACGTACGGTATGTACTTGCGTATGATGCCACTAGATGGAGTATGTAAACAACAGTGCGGTTCTAAGTATGCCCCCAAGTTCAGTGTGTGAGTGAGAGCGTCACAAAATGTAAATCAGCAAGCAGGAGCAAAGATCGTATATTAAAATAGCAGTTCTCCGCGGCAAAATTGCATGCCAATGCCATGCAGAGTTGCCGGAAGCATTAGGTGTGTGACTATGATCTAATACCCAAAGTCAAGAAGCCATTACGTGGACAACAGTTTACTGACAAAGAGGACATCGTAACAGCATTTCGAGGAGAGGTGTCACACGTTAGCGGTACACATGCAGCGCATGATATTCAGCGCCTGCCCTACCGATGGCAACCCACAGTGGAAACCTTGGGTGATTATTTCGAAGGTCTGTAACCAGTGGAGACCTGTCCTTTGTACGTAGCCTTGTGTATTTGCTGTCTATACCATAATAAAACAATTTTTACCAATGGCCTGTGTTCTGTCACTTTCCTACGAGAATCTCCTGAAGTCAGAATTTCTCTTCAGGCACTATGCACAAGTACATGCCCTATATTTCGAAATGTATATCTTAGATTTTTCCATGTTTACTCCTGTTCGCGAGAAAAAATTAGTTGCCATGACTTAAGACTCGACCCTCGTATTATTATTATTATTATTATTATTATTATTATGATTATTATTATTATTATTATTATTATTATTATTATTATTATTATTATTATTATTATTGTTATTATTATTATTATTCCGAGGTTATCTGTGGAACAGCAGCGGTGAAAGAAGGTGCGGGCTGGAATGGGTCTAACTACAAGATCGAAGGATGAATTAAAATTTCAACAAAGGTTATATTTTCAAAAGTTAACAATGGTGACATAGAATTTGAAAACTTAACAAGTCAACAACAAGCCAAAATCAGATACAAATAAATTACAAGTGTTAGGGGATTATTACACGGTCTGGGCTTCGAGCCCCACAATCACAATCCTTGAGCTATTAGCCCAACTTTACCAAGGTACAAAATTGAACAAAGGGGAAGAAAACCCCATCATGCCAAGGAGCACTTGCTCCTAATTACAATGTTAAGCCTCCTAGAGGCACACAGAGATCAAATTTATGAAAGAGCAGACCCGCTCTCAAAGTTCAAGCCTATCAGAAGGCCATAAGCAGACTTCACATTAACTGCCCTCAAGGCACACATATAATGGTTCAGGGGTACCTCGTACCCGATCTACTGGGCCTTCTCAGGAAGGAAAACAAAACGAGTTAGATAAATGGCCCAAAATACAAAATTGAATGGAGGCGATTACTTGCACTCCTACACTAAAGTTTTTTTAAACCTATGTGGCGCTAGGCCGATAATACAGGGGCTAATCCCAAGCTAGGGAGGTGACTCGTATGAGAAAACTTTAATATATTAAGGAAGAGAAGAAACGGTTATGAAAACGTAGTCACCTCAATTTCAAAATGAAGGGGAGCTCGAGAGGGTAAAGCACTCTCTATCCCCGCTTTACAATGAAAGAGATTTGTAGTAGACTAAAAAGGAATTTACATTTTAAAGTGGTAGGTTACATATTAAAGGTTTCGAACCCTCCCCGGGAATTAAACTGCTGAGCTAGCAAGAAATGAAGATCTTAAAAGGCCATTACCTTGTTGAAGAGCTGCTGCTTGAAGAAAGAGGCGCTTCCCGCCCCGTGCTACATATCCACACACTGAATTAGATGTTATACTAGTGGCCCCGAGACAAAAAATCAGCAGATTTTATACCCTCGTGGAGAATTTGAGACCTTTCAAGAATGAGTAGACACACCCCCACAATTTGATTGGGTCGCAAAAAGTTATACATCAACATTGAAGAAGAAATACACTATTGGTCAAAAATTAATTACAGAAATTCGGGATTGGCGGAGTTCAAAACTGGTGGACAAAAAGATTAATATTGTCAACCAAATAGTAAAAGAACAAAATTTAGTAAGGACAAAACTTAAGAATACAAAATGTCTTCAGGAGAGTACATTCCATTACACCAGAGTGTATTACCATAGTTTTTGGTAGAGACATCTGTTAGAGAATGTCCACACTTCATGATCCATGAAAAACAAAAGCAAATAAAAAACACCCAGTGACTTCTTCTGATAAGTAGTAGAGTTAGTTCGGTGGTAAAGTTCAGAGCTTCTCCAGTAGAGGAGTTTCAATTGGCGCAAGATTTGAACTAGCGTCGTGTAGAGGTGTACCGCCCGGTACATTTATTATTATTATTATTATTATTATTATTATTATTATTATTATTATTATTATTATTATTACTTTCATATTCGACTAACTACTGTTACGGTTTTCATCACGATTGTTTTTTTCCGCGTGAAGCGCATAGGGCAGCACGCTTCTACGAACGAGGCCTGCTCGAAGTGACGTTCTCGATATCGTCCCACGTGATGATAACTGTTCGTATGTCTTCTTTGAACGTTTGGCACCATGTTTTGCTTGGTCTGCCCAGCTTCCTCCTGCCCTGTGGTAGCTCTTCTTATTCTTCTTATTTATCTGTTTACCATCCAGGGTCGGTTTTTCTTCCGGACTCAGCGAGGGATCCCACATCTATCGCCTCAAGGGCAGTGTCCTGGAGCTTCAGACTCTGGGTCGGGGGATACAACTGGGGAGGATGACCAGTACCTCACCCAGGCGGCCCCACCTGCTATGCTGAACAGGAGCCTTGCGGGGGGATGGGAAGATTGGAAGGAATAGGGAAGTAAGCGGCCGTGGCCTTAAGTTAGGTACCATCCCGGCATTTGCCTGGAGGAGAAGTGGGAAGGTACAGAAAACCACTTCCAGGATGGCTGAGGTGGGAATCGAAACCACTTCCACTCAGTTGACCTCCTGAGGCTGACTGGATCCCGTTCCAACCCTCGTACCACTGTTCAAATTTCGTGGCAGAACCGGGAATCGAACCCGGGCCTCCGGGGGATGGCAGCTAATCAAAGTAACCACTACACCACACAGGCGGACGTGGTAGCTCCCATAGCATAATTTTCTTCGAGTATCGGCTATATGATGAGCGAATAATCAGGCCGTGCGTTCTACCACAAAATCTTGTGATTTCGAGGAGCCACCCTGTCGCAGAATATCCTCATTTGTGACAAGTGATACCCAAAGTTTTATGTAAGCAACGTTCAGCAGGTGGAACACACTGAGCTTCTGCGCTGTCTGCACCGTACTTTTCTATTTTTTTACTGGCGTAGATCGCTGTTGACATAACCATGTTTGAGTTTCATCTCTTTATCGACCGTCGAAGCGGACCATATGGGCCCCAAGCACTGGTATATAGCTGAAAACTACACTGCCATCTTACGATAAGACGCTACCGAAGTAGGTGACTTGTTTCGCATGTTCGAAAGGTTCCAGCTGCCCACCGGTAATCGATGTGATATTTTATGATTACCGATCAACAGGATTTTCTTTTCATGTCAACGCCAATTAGAAATCCAACTTTTGCCGCCTCGGTGTCTAAGCTGGTAATTCTGTCCTGAAGTGAGGTACTGATGTCCTTCAACAATGCTATGTCGTTGGCAAAATCGAGATCAGTGAGCCGTATGTGGTCATTCCAGGAGATTTCAGCACTTGGTCAATTCAGCATCTTCCGTGTAATGAAATCGATGGTGAGGAGAAATGGAAAGAACGATAAAGTACGGCTTTGTCTGACTCTATCGCGCAGGACTTTCAAATATGTAGTTTCTGTCATCTTGACTAAAGGGAACGAACATCTTCGATCGGAGAACTGTTAAAATATTTTGGTTAAAATGGCGTTTTTCCTTCATTCTTCTTTATTAATCTGTTTACCCTCCAAGTTTGGCTTTTCGCACGGACTCTACGAGGGATCCTTCCTCTACTGCCTCAAGGGCAGTGCCCTCGAGCATGAGACTTTGAGTCGGGGGATACAACTGGGGAGGAGGACCGAAACCTCGCCCAGGCGGCCTCACCTGCTATTCTGTACAGGGGCCTTGTGGTGCATTGGGTAGATTGCAAGGGATAGACAAAGAAGAGGGAAGGAAGCGACCATGACCATAAGTTAGATACCATCCCGGCATTTACCTGGAGGAGAAGTGGGAGACCACAGATAACAAAATTGAGGATGGCTGAGGTGGGAATCGAACCCACCTCTACTCAATTGACCTCACGAGGCTGATGGGAGCCCGTTCCAGCCCTCCTACCACTTTTCAAATTTCATGGCAGAGCCGGGAATCGAACCCGGGCCTCCGGGGTTGGTAGCTAATCACACTAGCTACTGCACCACAGAGAAGGACTTACAAATGGCTTATCGCCGTAATTTCAAAATTTCCTCCACACGAAACCGGCTTGATTAAAATTGTCATATTTATTTATGTTAACAGTAGTTATATTTATATAACGATGCACGCTCCGGTGCGGATAATCCCTCACGCAGACTACAAGTATTACGAGAAAGTTGAGGAGTGCAAGCGTGCATGCTAAGAAAAGGCAACGGCTCGAAAGCATACAGATCCACAAAGTTGATCTCACGACAAACTCCACTAACAAGGTGGTTGACATGGATCATATCTCGCATCTCCGTGACGTAGAAGTCCTCTGGGATACAGCAGTATACTCTAAAGTCTTCAATACATGGAATTAGACATTTTATGGTTATTGTTAATATTACTTTAGTTATTATTATTTATCTATTGCGAACATAAAATATCACGAGCAGGGGGATGTTCCACGAACGAACTTTGCAACTTTTCACTTGCACTTTTCAGTTCGGATTTTGTTCCAGCATAACTTTTCAGATTTGGCTTGAAAAGTGAAAAGTGGAAAGTTAGGAATCTTATCACTTTTCAAGCCTGTTATGTACCTCCATTGCTACAGAAATGCAAAGTGCAAAGAAATTAAGTGAAAAGTTTTCATAAATCTTGCAAAGAGATGATTCCCTTTTCATGTGTTAATTAGAATGTTGTTAAGTAGAATTTTGTTTAGTGATATAAACACGTTACGACGTGAGCTTTTATTAGCATCAAGTGAGGACAGTGATGAAGAACCTAATAAGAGAACGTACAAAGACGAGATTAATTTTCATAACCTCACTTCGTCGGACTTTCGCGAGTGATTTCGTATTACCCTAAAACAGGCTCACTATATTCTTGAAATGATCGGACATTTATTGAAACATGTAACAAAAAGAAGTCAATTTCTTTCCGAAAAAGAACAAATTCTTATATGTTTACATTGGTTAGTAAATGGTGCCCAGCTGCACGGTGTAGCACCAATGCATGGGACATCAAAATCAATTATTTGCAGAGCTGTTACCAAAGTCGTAGATGTTATAGTAAATGTAATATTTCCTAACAGTACGTTGGCCTGATAATACACATAATATAGCGACGGGATTTCTAATGAGGGGTGAATTTCCTTCTGTTGACGCTACTCTCGTTAACATTGATGTGTGTCATCATTTGAGAGGTTATCTTTAAAGTTGTCAAAAAAGATGTCACGTTTCTCCTTGACAACTTCCAGCACAGCCAGTTTTTTGGAATACTAACCTTTCTTTCCCATTATAAAAATTTAAACGATACGACAATTTATACCGTAAAATTCGCCGCGAAAAGTAAAGCATTAAAATCAAAGAGTATTAGGCCTATACAGTTTGCTCATGGAATGAACTCGATCGGATCACTCATTCGCATAGACTTTTCACTTTGCGAAGAAATTGAAAAGTACAACCTAGATCATGGTGGAACAGTGTCGTGACACGTAATGGATCCCACGACTTTTAATGAGAATGTTGTCTGTTGGCTCTCCGAGCGGTAAGGGATGGTGCTCTAGGTCTGGACAAGCCAGTTACTTGTGAGGAAGAAGTATCGTAGAGTCTTTCTCCAAAATATTTAATGCTGGTTAATTACAATAAATACAGTCGAAGAATGATTGATTAATGGTGTAACCAGCAGCAAGAACCACGAAGTTAATATTAGGCTAAGTATAAGCCTCCTATTCTGACTAAGTCCTATACTGGACTTGAGAAAATTAATAATGAATAAGTCATCTCCCCTCAACAGGCGGAGATTCGAGGCGATGCTCTCTAGACGGCAGATGGCTGGCGAAAAGCCGCGGTTTATCTCTTACGGTCCTTTATATACTATCAGTATCACCACACCCTAACCTTGTAGAAATCTCCAGAGCTGGCTTACATAAAGAGCCCCGTATACCACAATAACTTGTGGCTTTGGTAATATTCCTATTTGTCAGTGTACATACTGGACCTTGCACTTGTTTGTGCATTCGAACGCTACTCTTACTTTCCTTGTTTACTCCTGTGCTTACACCATGTCTTGCTACAACTCAATACATTTCAATATACAGATTATGATTTCTTCCTTATAATATTATGTTTCCTTACCTTTATATTAATTATATTATCTATATAAACTCAGAGACACTATTCCTCCTACGTTCCTACAAATAGGTTCGATTCTCGGAGAGAATAGCTGTCCTGTGTTTGACTTCTGAGACCTGACGTCTCCTTTCCTGTTTTGAGTTCGACTCTGGGATGACCCTGGGAAGCGACATCTCCCTCCCCTGGGAAGAAATGAATGCAATATACAATTTGCGTTCATTTCGCCGTTTTTCATCTTATAGTCTACCTGAGGCTATGTCCTCTTTAGTAAGGGTACGTTGCACCAATGCTTCTCTACCTGCTGTCCTTAATCCGGACGCGCGTTCAGACATTTCTAATTCTAATAGTGATGCAAACTGGCTCGGGGCCTTTCCAGCTAGTCTTGGTTTTGAAAATGGACCGTAACTTCCTCATCTAATGCCTTAGCTCGGTTATCATTGGCTATCACATTTTGGTAAATGCAAAACTTGGGTTAACGTTCCTTGGAATCCTCTATACATTTAGGGAGATACTTATACCTCCTGAAACATCCACGGCAATAACAATAGCAGCAACATAGTACAAAGAGTAATGAGAATAAAATACTGCCAGTTACAATGTGATATAATTTTTTTGTTATTTGCTTTAAGTCGCACCGACACAGATAGGTCTTATGGCGACGATGGGACAGGAAAGGGCTAGGACTGGGAAGGCCGTGGCCTTAATTATGGAACAGCCCCAGCATTGGCCTGGTGTGAAATTGGGAAACCACGGGAAACCATCTTCAGGGCTGCCGACAATGTGATATACACTTGAGTACTGATGGGCTAACGTTTGTTTGAATTCTGGCTCTTGCTGTTGTACCAACTGTTCTTCCTCTTCGGTTTTTTTCGACTGGCCCATTTTAAGTCGCTAATGTGATTCAATAAATTACCAAGAGTTACCCTATTTAGTTCAGGTATTTGATATAGTTTTATCTCACTACCTACTTGTGAACAACAATCATATTCTAACATTACATCCGGAATGAAATCTTTCTTTGCTGTGGTGTTCTGACGGAAATTGGACAGTTTAAGGGCATTTAAAGTAAGCCACATTATCATTCTGCAAAGAGCTAGTTGTACTGGTGCCTCCCGCAGACAGTAGCCTCCAGTGAACTTCAAGACATGTATTGTGCTGCCCTCTTGTAGCATGTACCCAACTTAACTTGTACTGTATTGTTCCTCTACACGACCATATTTTCGGTCGTCATCTGGTTTTTTTTTTCCTGAATGGAGGATAGAAGAAGAAAAATCTTGCTCTTGCTGTTGCATCTTTAAATTATATATTAGCAGAGGAAAAAATGTGGAAAATGTACCCTTTTGATCCGGGGTAATTCTATCGCCGTGTGGTGATAGTCACCAGTCGGTTTTGATGTATTTTATTTGTCAACTTGGGAAACTGTAAGTAACTACAATCTTCATTTGATCCTGGAAGAATATGGATGTGATAACAGTAATTATCAGCGAACTGTTCCGTGTCATCGGGTATATCTACACCTAAATTGTACTAAGTAAAATTCAATTATCACTGTTAGTGAAAAATTCGATTTACCAAAGAGACTGAATTGCTGGTTATCTTTATTGTGAATATGTTATAAACCTTCGTGGGGCCTTTATGTAATTATTCATAGAATGATTTTAGGTTGTTAACCACTCTAGAGATGTTCTTTTAATACGAAAATTAATGTGTTCAAAGATTTTGTGACAAGTTCGTCTCCATACTTCTACTATACCTTCGAGAGTACGTCTTAATTTTAAAAGGGGGTATTATGCATTAATCCTGTCTGGAAAATCTTCAATATCTTACTATACGAAGCATTGTGAGAAAATGGAGAATGTACGAGTAGAAAAATTGTTTTCGAATGACTGGTTCTAGCTTTGGTTCGTTATCTTGTAAGGGTAGCCATTTTCTTGGTCATGTGACCGGTTACCTTGGTTGGTGAATGTAATTATTATAGTTTGACATTTGACGTCTGATACGACTGTTGCTGGTGGACATATGACGTGAGTTGAGTTTTTTTTGTTCTGGTTGGGTATGTGAATCGGAGTTCGTGCTTCGTATTTCTGCGGTTATTGGTGTTCTAAAGTATTAACATTTTAAACTAGATAATTAGTTTACTTGGTGGCTTTTGTTTCTAATTTCTCCTCTATGTTTTATTTTAATTACGTGCGCCTGTTCGGCTCTTGGTGCTATTTTGGGATCTGTAACTTGGCTTTTCTGATTTATGTTGATAAACTTCTGAAGTAGTCATACAAAAGCATTTTTCTACTCTACTACCATAGTGTAATCAAACCAAGATCTTAGGGTTGGAACTTTCCTTGAGTACTACGTTTCCTAATTTACCCTGAAAAATATTCCAGATTTATCTTACGATTTGAATAGTGAAAGCAGTTTCTTTTGATTTTAATTTGAATCTAACTTGATGTCCAAGGCTTCCTAATTTAATTTAATCTTCCCTGTGTCTTATATGCAGGACTTATTAGTTGATTTGTGTCAACCTTTCTTTCATATTATTAAAGTTCCTGTTTAACTTAAGTCTGTTGTTTTATTTTAGTCAGTATTAACTTCTTTTACTTAGTAGTAAACTTTTTTTTCTTTATCCACCTGACCTTGGTGGGCCCTAATATCTTCCACGTGTTGCTACGACCTTCTTTTGGTTTTGGTGTTTAAACTACCCATGGTCGTGCAAATACTATCGTGATATATCTCCTTGAATGTACGCGATAGTGTTTTTGGTATCAGTTCGCGTGGTTCTTTTGTTTTGTTTGAATTTTAATTTTCTCTGTGATTCTATTTCCCTCTTAGTAAACTGTTAGTGTTTTTTTTTACCTATCTTGAGAATTCTTGAATACTGACTAAAATATTAACAAGGTACATTTTGAAAGTGCTTAGTTGTAAAGAGGAAGGCAAGATCCGACTTGTGTAATGCAAATATATTTCTGTTCCATGTGCATTTTGTCATCTTGGGGGAGCCCATCGCTGCTGTGTGAGGTATCTGAGGGTTATGTATTCCTGATTCTTTGGCTTGGGAGCTTGGTATGCTAGCTTGCTGCTGGAAATTTGCTTTGATCTAATCATAAGGCTGACAACCGGTGAGTTATTTTATTTGATTTTCTCTTAGTAATTTCTCGGTCCTGTAACTGAGAATTTTATTTGCACGAAGAAAGGTGAAAACATCTCACACTGTAATTTGTCTTGGCGTGCATCTGTGTCTTTCTGTCTTGTGTTTGATGATTCTATGGGTTTGGCATACCCTAAATTAACCGGGAAGTAAAGGTTACTGGATCTCTTATTGTTTTCTCGGTGCCTGAAGGCTCTTATGCGTCACTCATAACCTTTCTTTGGGGGTGTTGATCGGCCTGTTCCTTAGTGGAAATAAGCTTAGCGAAGGAAGTGTGTATTGGGCGTAATCTTTGTTTCGGTGTTCCTTACCCAAAAAACTATGTCTCGTACTGTGATTTTTCCCTATCAGCTTCGAAAGGCTGAGTTGATATATGAACTATCGATCCGGAATTTAGAGGTACCTGGTACCATAGGAGAGTGTGCTGCCTTACTGACAGCAAATGTTCATGTTCCCATTGACCTGTCTATTTTTGATCGAACTAAGTGTGGGGAATTTTTAAGTGTGATATGTGACTCGTTGCAAGAAATTAACGTTATTAGGGAAGAATTTTCCGAATTACCTCCTTCGAGAGCTCAAGTGAACAGGTTAAAAGCCAGAGCTCATCACAATCTTGGGCGCATCCAGGACATTCTTGCTGTTAAGCCTGAGGACGAAATTATGACAGAATGTATCAAGTTAATAACTATTGTTTCGGGCATTTCAGCCGAACTTGACCTTTTGTTGATCAATAAAGATGTTAGTAATATGGGAATTTCTGAGAAAGTTAACTCCATCACGCCTTCGTCTGAACCTTCTCCAAATACTTTTGTATCCTCTCCTCATAAACCATGTAACTGTGGGATCACAACTTCTGTTCTGGAAAGCTTGCTAACTCGAGTTAATTCTGCGTCATCTCCTAATTGTTTGAAGGAGATTTTTAAAGGAGTAAATAATTTTTCTGTTAACTCTATTGAGGAAAGCATCAGGTTTTTAAGATTTCTTGTGGAGCTGACGGAGTCAGCTAATGTTTATTCTGTGGACGATTTGGGTATTTTTCGTGCTCTATTCCCTCACTGTGAAGGGATTTTGAAAAGAGAGATTTCGGAAGCTATATCACGGAACCTATCCATCAATGCTTTCCATGAGCTGGTACTAGGGAAGTTCATTCCATCTCTTGCTCTCCAAAGCTTAATTCCCAAACACTGTTTCAAAACTCAGTTTTTACATGAAAATTTGTTGTCTTATGTGTTGGACTTGAGATTTTACTGCAAGGTATTTATGATCTCTGTTCAGGAAAGCGAGATGGTGGCTAGGATTTTAAAAGGCATATCACCCTCGTATCGGTCCTACCTCTCTTTAACCCGATGTCCCACCAATTTCCGAGAACTGGAAGAGGCATGCTCATTCGCTGAGGACGTCAAACATGGTGACTCTACCAGACCTGTCAACCTTCCTCCTCCTGTTAGACCTGATAATCCTACTGTCTCTTCAGTTGCTAAGGATGGAAATGTTCGCAAATGTTTTAACTGTGGTTCTAGGGGTCATTTGAGGAACACTTGTCCAGTTGTTAAACGTCATTCTGGTGGTTGCTATTCCTGTGGATCCAAACAACATGTGAAGAAAAACTGTCCTTTGTCAGTTCAGAGTAATAATCAATGACTAGAAGACAAGTTAGAATGTAACAGGCCTAGCATTGAAAATCCTTGGACGTCTGAAAAATTTATTTGCCCGCATCAGTGTAACAAGATTTTTGTTCATGTTCCCTCCCAAGGTACTTGTACTTCCGTAGAAATCAATAATGAACCGGTAAACGCTTTACTTGATACCGGAAGTGTGGTGTGCCTAATTAATTCGACATGGTACTATAAAATGAAATCCCCATGTAAATTGCCGGACTTGGAATCTACGAAAGTCAAATGCGTTACTGCTAACTCTCAGTTTTTGAAAATTTTAGGTTCAGTCAAGGTTAAGCTGAGGATTGGCAGATTCACCTGGAAGGTCAGATGTTTAGTAACGCCTAATTTGACTTGTAACGTAATTCTTGGTTCGAATTTTCTGTCTAGCGTAGGTCTAGTGTTAGACTTACAGAGTAGGAATTTCTTTTTTAAATTTTCTCCAGACGTTAAGTTTGCTTTGGTTGATGCTCCGTTGAAGATACCCATTT
The DNA here is from genome assembly GCF_040414725.1 of Anabrus simplex. NCBI lineage: Eukaryota > Metazoa > Arthropoda > Insecta > Orthoptera > Tettigoniidae > Anabrus > Anabrus simplex. The sequence goes on from NC_090265.1 coordinate 1,437,559,135, forward strand.
CTTCGTGTGTAGGTTACCCGTCTCCTGTCGAGGATAGTGATCTGAAATGCCTTGATCTGAGGCATCTAGGGGAAATTGAAGCTGAACAAGTGCGAAACCTCTGTAAAGAATTTCCGGAAGTCTTAACTAGTAAATTAGGGTTGACTGATGTCCTAGAATATGACATTGAGTTGTTAGATCATCAACCGGTCAGATCTCCTCCGTATCGTCTGTCTCCGCCACGTATGCTAGAATTGAAGAAAATTGTGGAACAGATGGAAAAGGATGGTGTTATCAGACCTTCTACCTCTCCATATGCCTCTCCGGTGTTCTTAGTGCCCAAGTCCTCTGGTGGTTTCCGTGCTGTGATAGACTATCGAGCCCTAAATAGTAAGATAGTACTCCAATCGATTCCTTTGCCTGATCTCCACACTTGTTTCGGATGGTTTTCTGGAGCGAAGTTTTTCACCGTTCTGGACTTGAACCAAGCGTACTACCAGGTCCCCCTTTCTAAGAGATCCATTCCCCTAACTGCCTTTATTACCGACTGGAACCTGTATGAGTTCCTGAGACTGCCGTTCGGTCTGAGCTGTGGAGCAGCTGTGTTGTCGAGGCTGCTAAATTCCATTCTGTCGGACATAAAGTTCAAGTTTGTGTATAATTATTTGGACGATGTCGTAATTTTTTCAAACACCTTCGAAGAACATCTAGAACATATTAGGGAAGTTTTGGTACGCCTGAAGAAGGCTGGACTTACTGTCAAGCTATCTAAGGTTGCCTTCGCACAGCCTAGCATGTCCTTCCTGGGGCATGTAGTTTCCTCAGATGGTGTCTCCATAGATCAGTCTAGAACTCAAGGTATCAGGGACTTCAAACCTCCTAGGGACGTTAAAGGTGTTGCCCGCTTCATTGGTATGGTCAATTTTTTTCGGAAATTCATTCCAAATTTTGCAGAAATTGCTGCTTCCTTGAATTGTCTTAGACGTAAAGGTGTGAAGTTCACCTGGGGTAACGCCCAACAAGTAGCCTTCGATTCTTTGAAAGCTGCCTTGACCAATGCTCCGGTGTTGGCAATTCCTGACTTTAACAAGCGATTTGTTGTGCAAACCGATGCTTCCAATAAGGCTATTGCCGGGGTACTCTTGCAGGAGTATGATGGTGAGCGTAGACCTATTGCCTATGTATCTAGAACTCTTAATAGTTTGGAAAGTAAGTACTCTGTCTATGAACTAGAATGTCTTGCAGTCTTGCTCGCTCTTGAAAAGTTTAGACCATTCATTGAGCATGTGAATTTCGAGTTGGAAACAGACAATCAGGCTCTTTCTTGGGTGCTAAATAGGCCCAAAAGAACCGGAAGGATAACCAGGTGGGCGCTCCGTATTTCTTCTTTCAAGTTCAACGTTCGTCATATTAGGGGTTCTGAGAATGTCATTGCAGATTGCTTAAGTAGAATGTTCGAAGGGAATGACGAGTCTGAACTGAATCCTAATGTGGGAGAACTTGAAGTCAATGCTGTTGGTGTCGGCGCAATCCTTTCAGACTTTCCTCTATTGTATCATGAGTTCGAAGATCATCAGAAGTCGGATCCTGAATTGAAGAAGATCATAGACGCAATTAATGATGGACGGAAGTAAAACCCTATTCTTTGTCTAAAGGCGTCCTTTGTTGTAAGGGTCGGAAGGACCGTAACTTAAAAATCGTTGTTCCAAAGGCTCTTGTACCCATCATTTTTAAGTACTATCACTCTTCACCCATTGGTGGCCATCTAGGTGCTTACAAAACCAGGCAAAAGATCCGGCAGTTTTTCATTTGGAAGAAAATGGATCATGACATTAGAACGATGATCAAATCTTGTCAATCTTGTGGCATTAGTAAGCCTAACTTGAACAACAGAATTGGATTGCTGTCATCTTCCCAAGCCTCTCGCCCCATGGAACGGTTGTTTATAGACTACGTAGGACCTTTCCCCCGCTCTTCCCTAGGAAACACCCATATCTTTGTATGTATTGATGCTTTCTCTAGATTTTGCTGGATATTCCCTGCCCGGTCCACCAACTCCCGTACTTCTATTAACTGCCTAAATTCCATCTTCTCATCCTTCGGTCCTCCCAAGTTTCTGGTTTCGGACAATGCTAGTTCCTTCACTAGTAATTCCTTTAGGAAATATCTATTTGAGTTGTCCATCTCCCACGTTACTACCACCCCCTATTATCCGAACCCTTCATATGCTGAAAGGTTAAATAGAAATTTAAGATCTGCTCTGATTGCATATCATCACGACAACCAATGCAAATGGGATTCTTGTTTGCATTGGCTGGCACACGCCTTCAACTGTGCTACTCATGAATCTCACCGGAAGACACCTATGGATCTTATGTTCTGTTATACTCCATATTCTCCTATGTCTAATCTGTTGTCTATTGAAGATCTGTTGCCTGAATTCTCTAAACCTAAAGATGTCCAAAAGATTTGGGATGAGGCGAAGAAAAATTTGGCTGTGTCCTACGAAAAGGTTAAAAATAGGTATGATAAAGACAGAAAGTCATCAGAATTGAAAGTTGGTGATCAGGTCTATGTAAAGTGTTACCCCATCAGCAAGGCTGTCCATAAGTTTTCTGCTAAACTTGCCCGAAGGTATCAAGGGCCCTGTACCTTGTTGCAGTTTCTAACTCCGGTATCCGTCTTAGTCAGTGATCCAATTGCTAAACGTATTAGGCGTGTTCACCTTTCTCAAATTAAACCTGGTTAATTGGTAATTTTTCTTGTTGAAACCTTTTGTTAAGTGTAACGTGGGTGGAGAATTAACATCCTCTGTTGAAGTTGTTTTGCATACTACTAATTGGTGAGTGAATTTATTATTTGCCTTGTGTTAAGTATTTTCGGATGGTTCATTTGGTAACTTATTGATGATTTTCTGATTGGGAACTTGTAACTCCTGAATTTTTGGTAATCTTCTCTGTTTTAGTGTTCTTGTGTTATTTCCCAAATTATCATCTTTATTTTTTGAAAACTGATGCTTGTGTGGTGTACTTCCGAATTACCATTTTAGTAATTTATGGTGTTTACCTTGCTAATTGTACTTCTCAGATAGTTTCTATCCATCAGGTGGGTAATTTAACCTAAGGAATCATGTCCTGATTGTTTCCGCATTGAATGTTGAACACCAGATTAATTTATCGCGATGTGACTTGATCATTGCTATCCTGAAGAGTAGTTGTGGTGATATGAATCGTGTGTGTTTACTGTGTGAAAGATTTCCATCTGTCATCTTTTCATTGTGTGGGTGTGAGTGTGTGGGATTGGTAGTGATTCGAGTGACGTCGTATGTTGTTTATTTTGGAGTGGTTATTAGCTTTGATGTTGTATGGTTGGTTAGTGGTGGAGATAATGGTTCGTTTGCCTAGTGCATGGACTCTGTGTGTCTTAATCGAGCTTCATTTCCTACATACTAATACCTTGTACTTACCTATAGCTCAATGACCTTGTGTTTTCTCCTTGGTTAGCCTTGTGAACCACTTCTGGGTTTTGTTCTAAGCGTGAAACTTTCCCTAATCTTTTTTATCTGGTAAATGTATTTACATTCCTTACTTGGGTGGAAACTATATTGGAATTCTAATATCTACTTCTGGTGTAATGGAATTGGGTTGTGCACTACTTGAGTATGGTTGTTGAATTTCCTTAACTTTCAACCTTAGTGGTATCTAGGGTTTGTTTTCATTCTTGAGTTGCAGATCACTGCTGGTGTTATGTAATTTACCTATCTACTGGTTGTTAGTGTTATTTTGGTTTTGCTAATGGGATCTTTTCAGAAGCATGTATCGTCTTGGACCTAATCGGTGTGCCTAAGGGCATTGATTTATGATGTTTCGGTGGAGTAATTCTAATTTAATGTTTATTGAGATGGAATTATGGCTGAAGATCATGGTGTGGAAGATGTTTATCTTTTAAACTCTAATGAGTTAACCCATGTGTCTTATCTGTGGTCTTCCTATGAGTATTGTGTCAAGTATCTAGTAGCTATGGCACATTGGTATGGGAGTGTGTTACCTTTAATTGTACCTCTGTGTCTCAGTAGATTTTGGGAGGAATTAAGAGGTGTATCTGCAACTCATAGTGAATTAACTTGTCTTGCTATTTATTTCTTCTTGGTATCGTGTACTTGGTTGCTTCATCTCACGTTTCTCTGCGTTACCTGCTAATCCGACGTAATTTTGAGTTTGCTTTGTTTTACTACATGGTTCTATTTATGTTATGTGCCACTCTATGGCGTTTTCTTTTCCCAGTGGTTCTGTAAGGGACATCCGGTAGTGTACGTTGTGTAGGACATCGCTCCTTATCTTCCTTCTTGGTTATCTAATCTGAGGTCTTATCTCTGCCTTTTGATTTGATTGGATGTGCCATTGTGGGATGAATTATTTAGTGATGCCATATAATAGGTTGGTTATTAGATTCCGGATTGTATTCCCTCCTGAGTTTTTTTTTAGCTCCGTTTCTGTCCTGTTAATTCCATGTTCTTTATTATGCTCAGAGGAGTGTTTGCTGTTAATCTGTAAACTATTCTTGCTTGGTATGTCTTGGGTGATCTGTTGTCGAGGACCGACTATGCGCAGCCCTACCATCTTGATTTGAAAAAGATCTCCAACCGATCGGCTCAAAGTTTCTCTTGCTTGAAAATGGTTTATCTGATAGTCATGGAATTGGCATTGATCTGAATTCTGTGCTTTCTGTGTTTTTCTTCTATTGGTTGAGTTGTATCCTTTTCTCTTTTCCCTTCCTGTTTGTGATGCCTTGAACCCGTGAGATGTTGATCCAAGTTTTGAAATGATTCTGCAGTGTTGGTTGTACAACCAAGATTTTGAACTATTGACCATTTAAACTCACTGATTGGTAGTGCTTGTGCTATTATGCTCAAAGTATATTTTAACTTTCTTTGTTTTCTATTTAATTGAATTTGTTTGAGACCTGTCCTTGGTCTATGTATTATTTTCTGGGGTATTTTTTTCTTGGTTTCCTATGTAACTCCTTTCTTGGAGTCCTTCTTTGGGGTTTATTTTGAATCTCCTTGATTCCTCTGTTGGTAACTTACATGGTGTGGTTGGATGCCTGATGATGTAGCGATGGCCAGGATGCTTCTTGTTTCCCTTTGGTTAAATGATTTTTATGCACTAATTTCTTGGGTTACTTGTTTACTATTTCTTCCTGGGTGTATGTAAATTTTTTTAAAAATGTGAATCATGCCTTTCTCTACAGTATAAGCCCCAAAGGTTTGATTAACGTATGCATTTATCTGTATCATTTACAAAGAGGTAACCTTGCTTTCTTTTGGTAGAACGATTTAGTATGGGATTTGGTATCATTTTATGAGGAGAAAACTTTCAAAATTGTGTATCTAATATCAAGATGTGTGTTCGTGGTTACAACATTTACCTATTGAACTCCGATGAATTCCGAACAATTTGCTAACTGTGGAAGATTCTGGTCTACATGGGTTTCTCTGTGCTCTTATTCCAACCTGCATCTTCGTCCCTTCTACAAACGCTAAGTAGGAACCTTAAATCTCACTAAAAATTTGAAGATTTTCCACCACTATTGTCTGTTGCTGAGGCCAGCCCTATGTTGATCTTTTGGAGGGGGAGGCTCTGACGGAAATTGGACAGTTTAAGGGCATTTAAAATAAGCCACATTATCATTCTGCAAAGAGCTAGTTGTACTGGTGCCTCCCGCAGACAGTAGCCTCCAGTGAACTTCAAGACATGTATTGTGCTGCCCTCTTGTAGCATGTACCCAACTTAACTTGTACTGTATTGTTCCTCTACACGACCATATTTTCGGTCGTCATCTGTTTTTTTCCTGAATGGAGGATAGAAGAAGAAAAATCTTGCTCTTGCTGTTGCATCTTTAAATTATATATTAGCAGAGGAAAAAATGTGGAAAATGTACCCTTTTGATCCGGGGTAATTCTATCGCCGTGTGGTGATAGTCACCAGTCGGTTTTGATGTATTTTATTTGTCAACTTGGGAAACTGTAAGTAACTACAATCTTCGTTTGATCCTGGAAGAATATGGATGTGATAACAGTAATTATCAGCGAACTGTTCCGTGTCGTCGGGTATATCTACACCTAAATTGTACTAAGTAAAATTCAATTATCACTGTTAGTGAAAAATTCGATTTACCAAAGAGACTGAATTGCTGGTTATCTTTATTGTGAATATGTTATAAACCTTCGTGGGGCCTTTATGTAATTATTCATAGAATGATTTTAGGTTGTTAACCACTCTAGAGATGTTCTTTTAATACGAAAATTAATGTATTCAAAGATTTTGTGACAAGTTCGTCTCCATACTTCTACTATACCTTCGAGAGTACGTCTTAATTTTAAAAGGGGGTATTATGCATTAATCCTGTCTGGAAAATATTCAATATCTTACTATACGAAGCATTGTGAGAAAATGGAGAATGTACGAGTAGAAAAATTGTTTTCGAATGACTGGTTCTAGCTTTGGTTCGTTATCTTGTAAGGGTAGCCATTTTCTTGGTCATGTGACCGGTTACCTTGGTTGGTGAATGTAATTATTATAGTTTGACATTTGACGTCTGATACGACTGTTGCTGGTGGACATATGACGTGAGTTGAGTTTTTTTTGTTCTGGTTGGGTATGTGAATCGGAGTTCGTGCTTCGTATTTCTGCGGTTATTGGTGTTCTAAAGTATTAACATTTTAAACTAGATAATTAGTTTACTTGGTGGCTTTTGTTTCTAATTTCTCCTCTATGTTTTATTTTAATTACGTGCGCCTGTTCGGCTCTTGGTGCTATTTTGGGATCTGTAACTTGGCTTTTCTGATTTATGTTGATAAACTTCTGAAGTAGTCATACAAAAGCATTTTTCTACTCTACTACCATAGTGTAATCAAACCAAGATCTTAGGGTTGGAACTTTCCTTGAGTACTACGTTTCCTAATTTACCCTGAAAAATATTCCAGATTTATCTTACGATTTGAATAGTGAAAGCAGTTTCTTTTGATTTTAATTTGAATCTAACTTGATGTCCAAGGCTTCCTAATTTAATTTAATCTTCCCTGTGTCTTATATGCAGGACTTATTAGTTGATTTGTGTCAACCTTTCTTTCATATTATTAAAGTTCCTGTTTAACTTAAGTCTGTTGTTTTATTTTAGTCAGTATTAACTTCTTTTACTTAGTAGTAAACTTTTTTTCTTTATCCACCTGACCTTGGTGGGCCCTAATATCTTCCACGTGTTGCTACGACCTTCTTTTGGTTTTGGTGTTTAAACTACCCATGGTCGTGCAAATACTATCGTGATATATCTCCTTGAAAGTACGCGATAGTGTTAACTGTTTTTGTGCCCTGTACCTTACTAGTTGTGCCATACACAGTACATAAATCTTGAAAACTTATCATTCCTACACGTCTTAAATTTATGTCACTCGTAGTTTCCTTACAAACATATGTTACTTTTGTTTCTTGTGGTGTTACAAAAATATATCTGTCTTCATCAACAGGTATCCATGTAAGTTCATTGATAGGCAATATGTGTTTCTTACAGTCTCCGTAAATGACTCGTACCTGTTATCAATTTTACAATACAATTTCCTTGTGACACTACACTTCTTATTGGAAAACTCAGTTTACGTAACCTGCAATTGTCATCTATTACCTTACATTCTTGCAATTGTTTATCATTTAATTGCACATACGTCTGTTTTCCGTGGTCAATGTGTACAAAATATTTGTCTTCATAAATATGCACAAAATGATTGGGGTTGTTCTTTACAGAGGTCGGGAAAGGGATTCACTGACACAAGGTATATTTTACTCCTGTTGTCAATGGTGTTTTCAATACATAAACCAATGTATCCTCGGTGATATATACACTCACTGTGGATATCTTAAAGATAAAGTACCCATAGGTAATCGCTAGGTCATATGGCAAGTCATATCCTTTCGGAAAATCACTCTGTGCCTTTTTATAGGCCTTAACTAATTCGTCAGAACTTAAAATCTGTATATTTACAATACCTATTTGGGCATTTACAATACTGTATAAAATTATCTGATAATGCTGACGTAGTTGCATTAAAAACCCTTGTAACTCAATTATTTAATCAAAGTTATCTGCAGTTCGGACTGCCTGAAAGCTTCTGTGATCCCTACCGTTTCATTTTGGACGTATGCCTTAATCTGCTAAAATGTCTCACTTAATTTCAATTCATTTCCTGTGAAATCATAAAGCGTGCTATTAATTGACTGTAATGTTGATTTTACTACCGTCATCTGTTCTTTGGCTACCATAATCATAGATAGTTGTTCCTGTTCTAACTCATTTATCCTACCCTGGTAATAATTTGCGTCATCCTGATCTAGCGTACCAAATAGCGTCTTGGCAATAGTGCCTACAATGTTTATTAATCCACGTTTGTTTCGTACTCCACTGGTGTCTACTTTAATAACCTTTTTATTTAATTCCTTTATTCCTTGAATTCTTTGTAATTGGTGTCCCACTAGTCGTACATCGTGTTCACAAGCTACATGTATATCCTTTTCTATCTGGATACATAGTGTTCAGGGTTTCTGCATATTTCTCCTAGCTATGGTATATAGATCTGCTAAACGATTCAAATTTACATACGTTACCAATGTCCACTCCGTTGAGTATAACTGGTGTTTCTCCGTTGTTGTCGAAGTACACTCCAGATGTATTCTCATACTGCACGATTTTAAAATCCATCCGTCCACTTTGACCCGTACACTTTGGCCCAATGCGTTATCAGCGTAAGGGTCAATGTGCTTAACAGCCAACCATTCATCTTATCGGCTCGATTTTCCCGTTCGCCTGTAATAGCAAATGGCTATTATCATTATCTGATAGTACTTCGCGTATTATTTAACTACTGTCATTGTATTAGCCCTTCCTGAAACATCCTATTTATTCATTTGCTATATTTGTCCGCTGCCTCTGCAAGGCCAAGGCGGATGCTTAGTGTCATTAACTAACACAACTCAGCTGTGTGTCTCATTCACTCACATACCACCTAACGGTTTTCTTTCCTAACAGTCCATTTCAAGTGACTTCGTCAATTTCCTTTACAGTACAACCATGAGTTCCCTTATCCTGCTAATATCTATTAGGACCCGAGTGGTGCTATACTTGTTTGGATATAACTGATCCATTGCTCCACTGATGGAGTGCAGACATTGCGATTATACAGACAAGTAGTGTCTTACTCTCTTTCCTCGGCATTTAATTCGTTTGCCTAGAATGCACCATCGGAACTTTTCACACCCAACACGACTTGACTGTCCTTAGTTTGTGACTCCTTTCATGTATAATGGGTTACTGGCTAGTAGTATAATTGGACAGTTCTGCCGCCACCTCCACCTCAGGCTCTCGGGAGAGGCCTCCACCTTCCGCGGGAAATTTGAATTTTGGCGCGGGATTTGAATTTGTAAACAAAGCCACGTGCTTTTTGACAGCTGTCATCGACAACAACGCATCGCTAACCTCACTGCTGCCATCTTGACGGGAATAAACCTCAGCGGTGCCAACTTAACCTAACTAGCGCGAGGTAAACAAAGCTACGTGTTTTTTGACAGCCACGTGCTTTTTGACAGACAACAACGCATCGCTAACCTCAGTACTGCCATCTTGACGGGCCTAAACCTCAGTAGTACCAACGTAACCTAACTAGCGCGAGGTAAACAAAGCCACGTGCTTTTTGACAGCCACGTGCTTTTTTGACAGCTGTCATCCGCCATCTTTAAACCACAGGGCACAGTGCAGCCCTCTTTATCGCAGTAGCTGCAAATTCGTCACCTGTCATCCGCAGTGCTGCCATCTTAACGGGCCTAAACCTTAGTGCTACCAACTTAACCTCACTAGCGCGAGATTAGAATCGGTAAACAAAAATCCACGTGCTTTTTTGACAGCTGTCATCCGCCATCTTTGAGCACAGTGGTGCCCTCTTTAGTTACTTACCTTTGAAATGTGGTGGCGGATAATTTTAAAAATGCTTTTTGACAGCAGCCATATTTGAGCACCGTGCTGCCCTCTTTAGCTAGATACCTGTGGTGGCAGGCAATTCCACATGACAGCATCCATCTTTAATCAAGAGAGCACCGTGCTGCCCTCTATGTGGTGGCGGCAAATTCCACGTGCTATTGTTTGGAAACAAAGCTATGTGCTTTTTTGACAGCTGACATCCGCCATCTTTAATCTATAGAGCACAGTGCTGCCCTCTTTAGCTACTTACCTTTGAAATGTGGTACGTCACAGCTGTCATCCGCAGTGCTGCCATCTTAACGGGCCTAAACCTTAGTGCTACCAACTTAACCTTACTAGCGCGAGATTTGAATCGGTAAACAAATCCACATGCTTTTTTGACAGCTGTCATCCACCATCTTTAATCCATAGAGCACAGTGGTGCCCTCTTTAGCTACTTACCTTTGAAAGGTGGTGGCGGATAATTTGAAAAATGCTTTTTGATAGCAGCAATCTTTAATCCAGAGAGCACCGTGCTGCCCTCTTTAGCTAGATACCTGTGGTGGCAGGCAATTACACGTGACAACAGCCATCTTTATTCAAGAGAGCACCGTGCTGCCCTCTATGTGGCGGTGGCAAATTCCACGTGCTTTACAAACTCACGTGCAATTTTTCTGACAGCTGTCATCCGCCATCTTGCATCACAAACCTCAGTGCTGCGCTCTTTAGCTAGTTGCCTTTGAAATGTGGTGACGGCAATTTGAAAAATTCTATGTGCTCTTGTTTAGTAAACAAAGCCACGTGCTTTTTTTGACAGCTGTCATCCACCATCTTTAATCAATAGAGCACTGTGCTGCTATCATGCGGGCAATTCCGTCAGCTGTCATCCGCCATATTTAATCTACAGAGCACCGTGCTGCCCTCTATGTAGTAGCGGGCAATTTGAAAAGTTCTGTTAGCTGTCATCCGCCATCTTTAATCAAGAGAGCACAGTGCTGCCATCTTTAGCTAGATACCTTTGAAATGTGGTGGCGGCAAATTCTATGTGCTCTTGTTTAGTAAACAAAGCAACGTGCTTTTTTGACAGCTGTCATCCACCATCTTTAATCAATAGAGAACTGTGCTGCTATCATGCGGGCAATTTCGTCAGCTGTCATCCGCCATCTTTAATCTACAGAACACCGTGCTGCCCTCTGTAGTAGCGGACAATTTGAAAAGTTCTCTTAGCTATCATCCGCCATCTTTAATCCAGAGAGCACCGTGCTGCCATCTTTACCTAGATACCTTTGAAATGTGGTGGCGGCAAATTGAAAAATTCCACGTGCTCTTGTTTAGTAAACAAACTCACGCGCTTTTTGTCAGCTGTCATCCGCCATCTTTAATCTATAGAGATCAGTGCTACACTCTTTAGGTACATACCTTTGAAATATGGTGGCGGATAATTTAAAAAGAAAAAATCTACATCAGCTATCTCTCGACGCTAATTGCACAAGATGGTGGCCATACATGACTCCTTAAAGGTGCTTGCGCAAGATGGCGGTTATACAAGGCTCCTTATGAGACACCCTAGAGATTCTTGCGCAAGATGGCGGTTGCTCTTATGAGGCAGCTTAAGGGTCCTTGCACAAGATGGCAAGAGATGCCCTAAGGATACTTGCGCAAGATGGCGGACGCAAGATGGCGGCTATACACGACTCCTTATGAGACGCTTTAAGGGTGCTTGCGCAAGATGGCTGCTGCTCTTATGAAGAAAGCTAGCTTAGAGGCTAACGTGTCGTGCTAGTTCGATTCATTAAATTTGGGGCTTAAATGCATAATATTAAATATCTCGAAAACGGTGCATCGTAGAGCAAAACGGACAAAATTTTTCTACCCAATACCTCGGTTCGCAGTATGGGGAACAAGAAAAACATAGTCTAATGATGAGATCAACGGTTCGGTTCTAACTTAGGCCCTTTGGCATTCGCTCTGTTTCAGCTTGTAATGAAGCAAGTCTTCGTAACATGATCAGGTCTAGCTATGGTAGAGAGTATAACGTACCGTGCAGGTTCGATTCATTACATTTGGGGCTTAAATGCAAAATGTCAAATATCTCGAAAACGGACAAAATTTTTCTACCTGATACCTAGGTTTGCAGTATCAGGAACAAGAAAAACATAGTCTAATGATGAGATCGACGGTTCGATTCCTACTTAGGCCCTTTGGCATTGGCAGCTATCTATTTCTATAAGATTACGGCTATACATAGCTTCTTATGAGACAGCTTAAGAGCGCTTGCACAAGATGACTGCTGCTCTTATGAGACGCCCTAGGGCTGCTTGCGCGAGGTAGCAGCGACAAGACGATGACTATACACAGTTGCTTATGATACGGCCTAGAGGTGCTTACACAAGATGGTGGCTGCTCTGATGAAGAAAGCTAGCTTTGCATCGTGCAGGTATTTTTACAGCACTAAACCTCATACCTTTGAAATGTGGTGGCGGGTAATTTGAAAAATTCGACGTGCTTTTTCATAAGCTGTTAAGTCCTCCTCTTATGTCAAGGCATAGCTCTATCGAACAAGTTTAAACCTGCATCGGAATAGCTAGAGTAAGCACGTTCTGCAGTGATGACGTCATTAAGCATGTTTAGACTTGCAAATCACAGAAGAAACGTAACAAGGCTGGAATCGAAAACTGCACTCTATGCCGTTAACTTTATCATGTGATCGGAACATTAATTGAAGTGTTTAGAACACTAAATAAGTAGAATCGAACACTGTACTCGATACAACATGTGTTTAGAACATGTCAGGGGGTACCTTTGTTCTAAGAAGATTAGTTTACCGCACATTCCTTGTAGGGCTGATAGGCTAAGGGGCTAATGGGCAAAAGGGCTAAAGGGCTAATGGGCTAAAGGGCTAAAGGGCTAAAGGGCTAAAGGAGCAACAACCTCATCGATCGCTATCAGCAAGAACGCTTGTACTTTGTTAAGTGTAGAAAATTAATCTTTATTTGTAAATGGTTTCATGTTCAGAACAAGGAATGGAACCTAGGGGTTACGTCTTACCTAATAAAATCCCCGAGGTGCGATGAGTTACGTTTTTCTAACTAGTGTTTGGAACCCTGAACTTTTCAAGATGATAGCAGAGAGTTTAGCAATGTTCTGTTGTTGGATTATAAATTCCGCGCTACAACATGCATAAGGTGGCAGCCTTGAGGTTTACTACCGTAAAGATGACAAGAGTGAGGTTAATAATGTTCCGTTGTTGGATTTTAAATTCCGCGCTATAACATGCATAAGGTGGCAGCCTTGAGGTTTACCGCCGTAAAGATGGCAGCAGTGAGGTTAGCGACGCTCTATTGTCCTTCAAAGTGAGGTTAGGGTTCGTCAAGAAGACAGCTGTCAAAAAAGCACGTGGCTATGTTTACCAAACAAGAGCACGTGGCTGTGACGTCACGGTCGCGTAGTATGCTGCCTCAGCATGCAAAGTTCAATGTCTACACCTACGTAGTAAACATTCTGCTATGTTCACAAGATTTTTTACACATAACTATTCTTTATGCTTTAAGTTCATGCACATAGGCTATGCTAAGATAGCAGCACCCACACATGCGAACTTTGTACATTCTAATGGAATAAATTTAGTACTGCGTGCATCATGGATACATGATGTGTACACGCATTTAAACATGGCTATACTTAATGCTGCTGCTTTGTTTACAAGATTTTTATACATTGCTATTCTTTATGCTTTAAGTTCGTGCACACAAAAGCGATAGTCGTACGCTCTGGCAGGAAGAGTTTAGTACGATATTCGATACATCTTATTATCGATAGGTGATGTGTACACGCTTTAGAACATAGCTCTTCTTTGTGCTTTAAGTTCGTGCACATGGGTTAGGGATACACAAAAGCGATTGCTACATGCTCTAGCGGAAGAAGTCTAGTACGATAGTCGATGCATGTAAAATCGATAGGTAATGTGTACACGCTTTGAAACATGGCTATTCATTGTACTTTAATTTTATGGGTATAGGTTATGCTAAGATAGCAGCACAATCTAGTGGTAAAAGTTTAGTATGTTAGTCGTTTCATGCAAAATCATTAGGTAATCTGTACACGCTTTGAAGCAAGGCTATTCTTTGTACTTTAAGTTCATGCGTACAGGTTATGCTAAGATTGCAGCACAACCTAGCGGAAGAAGTTTAGTACGATATTTGATGCATGCAAAATCGATAGGTGACGTGTACACGCTTTAAAACATGGTTATTCTTCGTACTTTAAGTTCATGCGTATAGGTTAGGCTAAGATAGCAGCACAGTTTAGCGTAAGAAGTTTAGTACGAGAGTCGATGAATGCAAAATCGATAGGTGATGTGTACACGCTTTGAAACATAGCTATTCTTTGTACTTTAAGTTCATGCGTCTTAGTTATGCTAAGATAGCAGCACAATCTACCTGAAGAAGTTTTGTACGAGAGTCGATACATGCAAAATCGATAGTTGATGCGTACACGCTTTGAAACATGGCTATTCTTTGTACTTTAAGTTCATGGGTATATGTTATGCTAAGATAGCATCTTAATCTAGCGGAAGAAATTTAGCACGATATTTGATGCATGCAAAATCAATAAGTAATGTGTACACACTTTGAAACATGGCTATTCTTTGTACTTTAAGGTCGTGCGTATTAGTTATGCTAAGATACCAGCACAATCTAGCGGAAGAAGATTAGTACGATATTTGTTGCATGCAAAATCGATAGGTGATATGTACACACTGTGAAACATGGCTATTCCTTTTTACTTTATGTTCATGCGTATAGGTTATGCTAAGACAGCAGCACAATCTAGCGGAAGGAGATTAGAACGAGAGTCAAAGCATGCAAAATCGATAGTTGATGTGTACACGCTTTGAAACATGACTATTCATTGTACTTTAAGGTAATGTGTATAAGTTATGCTAAGATTGCAGCACAACCTAGCGGAAGAAGTTTAGTACGATATTTGTTGTATGAAAAGTCGATAGGTAATATGTACACGCTTTGAAACATGGCTATTCTTTGTACCTTAAGGTCATGCGTCTTAGTTATGCTAAGATAGCAGCACAATCTACCTGCAGAAGTTTAGTAGGAGAGTCGATACATGCAAATTCGATAGTTGATGTGTACACGCTTTGAAACATGACTATTCATTGTACTTTAAGTTCATGGGTATAGGTTATGCTAAGATAGCAGCACAATCTAGCGGAAGAAGTTCAGTACGAGATTCGATGAATGCAAAATCAATAAGTAATGTGTACACACTTTGAAACATGGCTATTCTTTGTACTTTAAGTTCATGTGTATAAGTTATGCTAAGATAGCAGCACAACCTAGCGGAAGAAGTTTAGTACGATATTTGTTGCATGCAAAGTCGATAGGAAATGTGTACACGCTTTGAAACATGGCTATTCATTGTACTTTAAGGTCACGCGTATAGGTTATGCTAAGATAGCAGCACAATCTAGCGGAAGAAGTTTAGTACGAGAGTCGATGCATGCAAAATCGATAGGTAATGTGTACACGCTTTGAAACATGGCTATTCATTGTACTTTAATTTTATGGGTATAGGTTATGCTAAGATAGCAGCACGATCTAGCGGATGAAGTTTAGTTCGATGGTCGATGCATGTAAAATCGATAGGTGATGTGTACACGCTTTGAAACATGGCTATTCATTGTACTTTAATTGTATGGGTTTAGGTTATGCTAAGATAGCGGCACGATCTAGCGAATGAAGTTTAGTTCGATGGTCGATGCATGTAAAATCAATAGGTGATGTGTACACGCTTTGAAATATGGCAATTCATACTGCTGCTCTGTTCCCAAGACTTTTAAGAATAGCTAATCCTAATGCTGTTCTTAACGACTTCGAGCTAAGGATTGATTAGTGACCGTGACGTCACAGCCACGTGCTCTTGTTTGGTAAACATAGCCACGTGCTTTTTTGACAGCTGTCTTCTTGACGAACCCTAACCTCACTTTGAAGGACAATAGAGCGTCGCTAACCTCACTGCTGCCATCTTTACGGCGGTAAACCTCAAGTCTGCCACCTTATGCATGTTATAGCGCGGAATTTAAAATCCAACAACGGAACATTATTAACCTCACTCTTGTCATCTTTACGGTAGTAAACCTCAAGGCTGCCACCTTATGCATGTTGTAGCGCGGAATTTATAATCCAACAACAGAACATTGCTAAACTCTCTGCTATCATCTTGAAAAGTTCAGTGTTCCAAACACTAGTTAGAAAAACGTAACTCATCGCACCTCGGGGATTTTATTAGGTAAGACGTAACCCCTAGGTTCCATTCCTTGTTCTGAACATGAAACCATTTACAAATAAAGATTAATTTTCTACACTTAACAAAGTACAAGCGTTCTTGCTGATAGCGATCGATGAGGTTGTTGCTCCTTTAGCCCTTTAGCCCTTTAGCCCTTTAGCCCATTAGCCCTTTAGCCCTTTTGCCCATTAGCCCCTTAGCCTATCAGCCCTACAAGGAATGTGCGGTAAACTAATCTTCTTAGAACAAAGGTACCCCCTGACATGTTCTAAACACATGTTGTATCGAGTACAGTGTTCGATTCTACTTATTTAGTGTTCTAAACACTTCAATTAATGTTCCGATCACATGATAAAGTTAACGGCATAGAGTGCAGTTTTCGATTCCAGCCTTGTTACGTTTCTTCTGTGATTTGCAAGTCTAAACATGCTTAATGACGTCATCACTGCAACACGTGCTTACTCTAGCTATTCCGATGCAGGTTTAAACTTGTTCGATAGAGCTATGCCTTGACATAAGAGGAGGACTTAACAGCTTATGAAAAAGCACGTCGAATTTTTCAAATTACCCGCCACCACATTTCAAAGGTATGAGGTTTAGTGCTGTAAAAATACCTGCACGATGCAAAGCTAGCTTTCTTCATCAGAGCAGCCACCATCTTGTGTAAGCACCTCTAAGCCGTATCATAAGCAACTGTGTATAGTCATCGTCTTGTCGCTGCTACCTCGCGCAAGCAGCACTAGGGCCTCTCATAAGAGCAGCAGTCATCTTGTGCAAGCGCTCTTAAGCTGTCTCATAAGAAGCTATGTATAGCCGTCATCTTGTAGAAATAGATAGCTGCCAATGCCAAAGGGCCTAAGTAGGAATCGAACCGTCGATCTCATCATTAGACTATGTTTTTCTTGTTCCTGATACTGCAAACCTAGGTATCAGGTAGAAAAATTTTGTCCGTTTTGCTCTACGATGCACCGTTTTCGAGATATTTAACATTATGCATTTAAGCCCCAAATTTAATGAATCGAACTAGCACGACACGTTAGCCTCTAAGCTAGCTTTCTTCATAAGAGCAGCAGCCATCTTGCGCAAGCACCCTTAAAGCGTCTCATAAGGAGTCGTGTATAGCCGCCATCTTGCGTCCGCCATCTTGCGCAAGCATCCTTAGGGCATCTCTTGCCATCTTGTGCAAGGACCCTTAAGCTGCCTCATAAGAGCAACCGCCATCTTGCGCAAGAATCTCTAGGGTGTCTCATAAGGAGCCTTGTATAACCGCCATCTTGCGCAAGCACCTTTAAGGAGTCATGTATGGCCACCATCTTGTGCAATTAGCGTCGAGAGATAGCTGATGTAGATTTTTTCTTTTTAAATTATCCGCCACCATATTTCAAAGGTATGTACCTAAAGAGTGTAGCACTGATCTCTATAGATTAAAGATGGCGGATGACAGCTGACAAAAAGCGCGTGAGTTTGTTTACTAAACAAGAGCACGTGGAATTTTTCAATTTGCCGCCACCACATTTCAAAGGTATCTAGGTAAAGATGGCAGCACGGTGCTCTCTGGATTAAAGATGGCGGATGATAGCTAAGAGAACTTTTCAAATTGTCCGCTACTACAGAGGGCAGCACGGTGTTCTGTAGATTAAAGATGGCGGATGACAGCTGACGAAATTGCCCGCATGATAGCAGCACAGTGCTCTATTGATTAAAGATGGTGGATGACAGCTGTCAAAAAAAAGCACGTGGCTTTGTTTACTAAACAAGAGCACATAGAATTTGCCGCCACCACATTTCAAAGGTATCTAGCTAAAGATGGCAGCACTGTGCTCTCTTGATTAAAGATGGCGGATGACAGCTAACAGAACTTTTCAAATTGCCCGCTACTACATAGAGGGCAGCACGGTGCTCTGTAGATTAAATATGGCGGATGACAGCTGACGGAATTGCCCGCATGATAGCAGCACAGTGCTCTATTGATTAAAGATGGTGGATGACAGCTGTCAAAAAAAGCACGTGGCTTTGTTTACTAAACAAGAGCACATAGAATTTTTCAAATTGCCGTCACCGCATTTCAAAGGCAACTAGCTAAAGAGCGCAGCACTGAGGTTTGTGATGCAAGATGGCGGATGACAGCTGTCAGAAAAATTGCACGTGAGTTTGTAAAGCACGTGGAATTTGCCACCGCCACATAGAGGGCAGCACGGTGCTCTCTTGAATAAAGATGGCTGTTGTCACGTGTAATTGCCTGCCACCACAGGTATCTAGCTAAAGAGGGCAGCACGGTGCTCTCTGGATTAAAGATTGCTACTATCAAAAAGCATTTTTCAAATTATCCGCCACCACCTTTCAAAGGTAAGTAGCTAAAGAGGGCACCACTGTGCTCTATGGATTAAAGATGGTGGATGACAGCTGTCAAAAAAGCATGTGGATTTGTTTACCGATTCAAATCTCGCGCTAGTAAGGTTAAGTTGGTAGCACTAAGGTTTAGGCCCGTTAAGATGGCAGCACTGCGGATGACAGCTGTGACGTACCACATTTCAAAGGTAAGTAGCTAAAGAGGGCAGCACTGTGCTCTATAGATTAAAGATGGCGGATGTCAGCTGTCAAAAAAGCACATAGCTTTGTTTCCAAACAATAGCACGTGGAATTTGCCGCCACCACATAGAGGGCAGCACGGTGCTCTCTTGATTAAAGATGGATGCTGTCATGTGGAATTGCCTGCCACCACAGGTATCTAGCTAAAGAGGGCAGCACGGTGCTCAAATATGGCTGCTGTCAAAAAGCATTTTGAAAATTATCCGCCACCACATTTCAAAGGTAAGTAACTAAAGAGGGCACCACCGTGCTCAAAGATGGCGGATGACAGCTGTCAAAAAAGCACGTGGATTTTTGTTTACCGATTCTAATCTCGCGCTAGTGAGGTTAAGTTGGTAGCACTAAGGTTTAGGCCCGTTAAGATGGCAGCACTGCGGATGACAGGTGACGAATTTGCAGCTACTGCGATAAAGAGGGCTGCACTGTGCCCTGTGGTTTAAAGATGGCGGATGACAGCTGTCAAAAAAGCACGTGGCTTTGTTTACCTCGCGCTAGTTAGGTTACGTTGGTACTACTGAGGTTTAGGCCCGTCAAGATGGCAGTACTGAGGTTAGCGATGCGTTGTTGTCTGTCAAAAAGCACGTGGCTGTCAAAAAACACGTAGCTTTGTTTACCTCGCGCTAGTTAGGTTAAGTTGGCACCGCTGAGGTTTATTCCCGTCAAGATGGCAGCAGTGAGGTTAGCGATGCGTTGTTGTCGATGACAGCTGTCAAAAAGCACGTGGCTTTGTTTACAAATTCAAATCCCGCGCCAAAATTCAAATTTCCCGCGGAAGGTGGAGGCCTCTCCCGAGAGCCTGAGGTGGAGGTGGCGGCAGAACTGTCCAATTATACTACTCTGGCTACTTTTAACTTACCATTCAGTGCAATATATATATATATATAAATCTAGAATAATCTTAACGTGGCTACTGATTCCTTAAAATTGTACTCTTTCTTCACTTCTGAACCCTCTGTTTCTTGCATAGCGAGGGTTGTCATCTGGACTCACAACCTCGCTACCTGTGGTCCCTCTGACGAGTACTAAGGATCGTACAGCAATTGTAGTCCTGTACCAAATTAATCTAGACTCTTAGTCTTTTTAGGTTAAAATTTCTATTACTTCTTCGATTTCTGCACGACCTGATTGAGTATTTCTACTAACTCTCATCAGCGGTCATCGAACATTCTAACTGCCGTCGAGACAGGAGGAAGTCTAAACCTGTCACGGCCGAAAATAGAGCCCATTACTTTCACTAACATATTAACTTACATCCAGTTTCAATCTGTTCTTGTGTACATTTACTTGCTTTCCCAGTTTATTCATCTGCAGAGTGCAGTTCACTCCTGATACTTCACTTACCTTATGCGGACCTTGATATGGGGGAGATAATTTAGACCCATTGCGCCCTCGTCTCAAGGCGTCATTCCGCAACAAGTCCAAATCTCCAACCTTAAAGGAAATATCATTTTGCTCGGCATCGTACCGTTCTTTTCCCTTCTTTTTACTTTCTATCAGGGTCTTTCTGGCTATTTCATGAGTTTCCTGGAGACGTTTGGTCAACTCCTCTACTACGTTTTGGTACTCGTTGTAGTTCTGCTCTGGCTTCCTTTGAAGCACACCTGGGATGTTCGCTTTTCTTCCGAAAATCAGTTCGAACGGGGTATAGCCTGTCGTAGTATGCTTAATAGTGTTGTATACAAACATAGCCATTGGCAAAAACTTATCCCAGTCATCCTGTGAGCTGCATACGTAGTGACGGGGAAATTCACCTGGAACTCGATAAGAACTCTCCAGACTGTCATTCGATTGAGGTCTGAATGCAGTCGTGTGAATTTTCTGAATTCTTAAGATCCTGCATAATCTCTTAAAGACATCTGCCATAAAATTAGCACCTTGATCCGTCAGTATGGTACCAGGTATACCGAAAATACTTATTACGTTGTTCATCAGCCTCTTCGCTATTGTATCAGCACTCTGATCTGGCATTGCACTTACTACTAGGTATTTTGACAAGTGATCTTAACAGGTGAGTATGTATTTGCTGCCTGCCTCAGTCACATTCATTGGCCCTACCACATCTAAGGAGACCTTCTCAAATACTGAGCTAGGCGTGTCAGTAATTACCATCGGAGCCCTTACTTCAGGTCCGGTAACCTTGTTCTTTTGGCACGACGGACAGGAATGAATATATTTTTCCACATCCTTTCGCATTCCGCCCCACTGTATGTAGTCCTTTATTCGTGCGTAGGTCCTAGCAATGCCTTGGTGACCTCCAAGAAGCGAACTATGACATTCCTGAATTATGTTCAGCTTCTCCTGTTTTGTTAGCTCTCTCCCAGCTATTTTCTTTCTGTCAGGCGATTCTTCTTCCTCATTATCAGGCTCTGTCACCTCTGCCTTAGCGTCCTCGGTTTCAGAGCTGAGTCCTGTTCGCATACCTCCAACCCTGCGCTCGGAGTTGGAGTTTGCTCCTTGTCACCTGCATCCGCGGTTCTGTCAACAGCAGGGCTAACTAATCGTACCCCTTGTTCTACCGGTTCCTCTTCGGACACTACCGGAATCCGACTCAAGGCATCCGCATTACAGTTGCGTTTGCCTTCCTTATATACGATCTCAAAGTCGTATTCTGCTAATTTGAGACGGAACTTTAGCAATCTTGAAAATGGGTCTTGCATATCGAAAACCCACTTCAGCGGTTTATGATCGGTCACCACCGTAAAATATCAGCATATTGGCCTGATATTCAGCGGGCCTCGGGTTCGAATATCGAACGGGATGGAAATTTTTACTTTGTTTAAGTACTCTAGGTCGGGGACTAGGTATGTGTATCTTCATTTACACAACATTAATCACACTAAAACCAGCACAGAAACACGCAATACTTTATACATCACTCCACATACATTGGAGTCACGAATGGCATCGGTCTGTAAAACTGTGCTAATTCCATACAGAGTGCCAAAGACAGATAATAGGAGGAAGGAAGGAAAGAAGAAGACAACAGGTTATGGGTCCCTACTGCTATATTCACGATAATTTGCACATCCGTATGTGTAAAATAATTGACAAAGGTATTATTTAAATCGCTTTCCAGTGAAACAGAAACATGAAGCGTGACTATAATATCAAATCACAATACAAAATACTATTTTATCTAATAAGTAAAGTAATGGAACCACTGTGGTGTAGTGGTTAGTGTGATTAACTGCCACCCCCGGAGGACCGGGTTCGATTCCCGGCTCTGCCACGAAATTTGAAAAGTGGTACGAGGGCTGTATCGGGGTCCACTCAGCCTCGGGAGGTCAAATGAGTAGAGGTGGGTTCGATTCCCACCTCAGCCGTCCTGGAAGTGGTTTCCTGTATTTTTCCACTTCTCCTCCAGGCAAATGGCGGGATGGTACAACTTAAGGCCACGGTCGCTTCCTTCCCTATTTCTTGTCTATCCCTTCCAATATTAATATCTCCCTATATGGCCCCTGTTCAGCATAGCAGGTGAGGCCACCTGGGCGAGGTGCTGGTCATTCTCCCCAATTGTATCCCCCGACCCAATGTCTCACGCTCCAGGACACTGCCCCTGAGGCGGTAGAGGTGGGATCCCTCGCTGAGCCCGAGGGAAAACCAGCCCTGGAGGGTAAACAGATTAAGGAGAAGAAGAGGAAGAAGAAGTAAAGCTATGATGCAATTTATTTTCTTCAACAATTATGAACATCACTTTTATTCAATTAATCAACGAATTTTCGTTCCAAGTGATAAATGTGCTGCGAGTCCGTATTTCTCTCTTCAACATTGTCACATGGCGGTATTTCGAGGCGCAACAACGTTATCCACACCTACCAGGTTATATCACAACAATATTCACACTCTCATACTCGGGACCGTGATATTCTGCTGAATGACCATATTTTGGTCCGAAGTGAGACGGTCATCTATCTGATGAAACATTCCAGAGCCATCAGACTATACACCCTCCCACTCCCAATGCGACACTGATATGCGGCCTCTGCGTGAACACTCGGCTATATATCTTTACTAGTATTGGTCGGTAGATGCAGAGTGGTTCTCGGACCACGCGTGGCCACGGGTGGTCCGTTGTCCGACAGCTCGGTACTCCGACCGGTCAACCGAGCAGGAGGGTGGGGGTGGCCACGGTTCTACCGTGGCTCTACGCCTCTGCACTCGGGAGACGGGACAGGGCTGGCCCCAACCGTCGGCTGTCCTGAGAATGGTTTTCCGTGGTTTTCCGTTATCCTGTACTAAGGCGAATGACAGGACAGTTCCTAGTATAGGCCACGGAAGCCAATCCCCTCACCTTCTCCGAGCATCTCCTTCACCGTAACAAATCTCCTGTCTAAGGGGCCCGTCTCCCGCTTCAGGGGAGGAATGAAAACATTTCAGTAGTAGTTGTTGTAGTATTGGGCTCCCCGTGGCCTGTCTCTATGAACCGGCGTGACCTCCACCAACTGGAAGAAATCTCATCAGGGAGGACCAAATGATCCTAATTACGATACTCCATCTCGGCATGGACCATATGTTCATCGAGAGAGACACTTTGGTAGCAGATTTTCTCCCATGGTGTCCGAGTTTTTCTAATCGTTTACGGACCGTGTCCTAACATCCAAAATATGACCTCCACCGAGTTTAACCCACAAAAGCCAGAAACGTTTCTTTCACGGACTCATATTTTTTCTGAAAAATGTATTCAATAGAGTCACTTAAACACGATTCTAACAGACGTTATTCAAACATTATTTTGTGAAAATATGAAGGAAGTCCTACATATAGGGAAGTAGGCTTCAGGGGAGAATACTTGAACGAACCACGTAGAATGCTAGGATGCAAAGAATACCAATTAATCTCTATTTAAACAATGTAATGCTCGTCAGTGCTACATGAAATATATCATATTACTGACAAACTATTAGAAAATTTTATAAATCGCATATCACATAAATCACATAATAAAGTAAAGGAGAAATTTCAGAGAAAGATGACCTATTTCTGTGTGTGTTATGGCACAAAACAGTTGACATTTAAACCAGTGTCACATTTTCCGCGGTGTGTTGTCTTGTGGCAATATCGATATCTTATCTGAAATTCTTGTGAGGTGGTGAAATGGTTTAGCCTGTCGCATCTAGAATCAGTGTGCTCCATTCGCAGTGATTTACTTGGTTCCCCTTTCACTTGTCTGTTTATTTGGTTCTAAGAGTGGAGTAACAATACGTCGCCGGAATGCCACGTGGTTGAGCCTCCCAACACTATGCTTATGAGAAAACATTGCATTTCGCTGTGCCATGCCAACGCAGTGCAAAATAAATTGGGAAGTGCCACTTCTTGCTACGAATAGCTACTCAATTTGAATTGTTCCCTCTTCTTCTCTAGAATATCAAGAAACACTCAGCAGCGGGTACACAGGCACAGCGTTTGATGCTACACTAACAATATTACCATTCCACTCATAAATAATAATTTGCCCCTCGGCAGTTTTGAAACCAAAATGAATTATTTGCTTCTATTTCACATCAGCAGTACCCATTAAGGCGCAATTCGATGTCCTGTTGTCGCGAATTATGGTTGTAGCCTTATTTACATGCTCCTTTTCGGTGTAGTATCAAAGAGACACTTGGAAAAAAGTCATAGAAATTATAGGGGGCATCTGGGTTCAGAAACTTCAAGACATCATAATGTTATATTACAACACTACCACCTAATTCATATTATTTGCCACCATTCTAATGTCTAGGGCAGCGTTATCTGCAGCTGAAATGAAAACGTGAAATTATGGAAAGGGTCATCTGCTTTTTTAACTTCTAGTATCACAAATATTTCGTCTATGTTTACTGGCTTTCCACGCTGGCTACGGCCTCTCCAAAAGACGACAGTACAGACAGGAGTTGGTGTTACAGAGACTCATATAATACAAGGTAGTGATACTGAACTTATTTGTGCTGTCCTACCGTCCTATTTAGAGGACGGCTATGTTTTATTGGACATGACAGCTGTGTAGTAATAAATAACTACATTCTGATATAATGGACCGTTACATTTCTATACCAACAATGTACAAGTACAATAGCATAGCTGTATGTTTGAATAAGAGTAAATAACATTTGTAATCAATTGGTCGCGGTTGAGCAGATCTAGCTGTCTCTCAGTCAGAAAACGATATTCTTAGCTATATTGGAACCTACCCCACCGGAACTCATTCAAATTACAACAAAGATCTTTACAAAGACATCAACACAACTTCCACAAGTTACGGAGTATTTTAACAAGATCAAAACTCCAAAATGCATGCCTTCCTGTATAAAGGGCAATAGAATTCTCTGAATTTTAAGAAAGGGTTCTCATGTGAAGTTTTAACTAACCCGTTATCTTCTTCGCTAGTACAAACCCTCTTTACCAGGTGTATGCATAGGTCTTTTCCGGTATCACTAAGAGACAGCGTCGGTGAAGAGTACTCTACCAGGAGTGGCTAATCCTTAGGAGAGGGTACAGAGAGGGAGGATTGCAAGGCGAAATAATAGATATCATAACTTTCCTCCATTGATTCAATCTATGAATAGTTACCCTATTATATCGCTGAATTGTAGTGATCATAGATAGTTATTGGGGAATGTATTCCAATTCCTATAACAAAATATCGAAAATAATGTTGATCGTATCATATCCAAATAAATAATGTTCTTTTCAACCAGTTATGTCCATCATGTTTTTCTTAATGTAAAACAATAAAGCATGTTGAAACTAAGTTAATATTCCACTTTAACGAAATACTAAAGTCCTTTCTATTATCGTTTGTGATTTCAGAGTATGTTTTAAACGTAAATTAAACAAAGTAAATTTTATAATTAATTCTCGTGAAATTTTCAGACTAGTTATATCTATATAAATAAAATTGTTTCTGTTTGTCTGTTTGTCTGTCTGTTTGTCTGTTCCACCATCACGTCGAAACGGCTGGATAGATCTCAACCAAACTTCATATTTAGAGTATACTGACCCCGGGGAAGGTTTCGATATGCATATCATTTTAAAATCTTTGAAAAGACGGGGGTTTTATAGGAAAAACGGTTTTCCTCCATTTTCTCTTATACTATTATAGGCAAAATATCGAATTTGTCGTATAAGGACGAGACAAAGCTCAATTTAATCCTCTTGACGCAAAGAACAAAACTCGGTAAGCCCTACGGGCCCGAAAACCATGTTTTAAGGCCCTAAAACCAACCGTTACGGAGATATTGGCACCACACTACCCCTGCTCTAGGAATCGGATAAAGAAATGAACTACCGTAACCATGGCAACGTCAGCTCCAGGATTCTAGAGCAGTGAGATTATGCATGTACGTTTGGGCATAGCTGTCAACCAAAATAGGTACAAATAAGACTTAATATCTGGGAAAAAAATATACTGTTGTGTAAGGCACTCATAGGACTCCTTTGGGCGGGGATGGAAAGGGGGTGAAGAACGAGTGTAAAAATCTTACTATATATAGAAATGGAAGTGTGTGTGTAAATGACACATCTCCAACTAAACCACTGGAGCAATTTCAACCAAACTTGGTACACGAATCACTTACTATCGGGAGACGATCACTGTGGGGGGTAAGCCATCCCTAGCGCCCTTAAGGGAGAGGGTCAGGGGGGTGGTAGTTACAATAATAATCGAGAATAGTGTCGAATTCATAGTTTTCGGGGTCGCTGAGTTGAAAAGTGATACTCTAGAATTTTTTTAAAATCCAGCCCCCTTTTAGGTTGGGAGCAAAGGGTGGGGGGGTGGGGTGAGATATAGAAATAATTAAAAACAGTTTCGAATCCATAGATTTCAGGGTCTCTGAGATGAATAGTATTACTCCGGATTTTTTGCAAATCCAAGTGGGGAGCGAAGGGGGTGAGATATAAAATTAATCGAAAAACTACATATAAAAATATTATCTTCTTCTTCTTACTATATATAAAAATTGATGTATGTGTGTGCGTGGGTGTGTGGGTGTGGGTGTGTATATGACACATCTCCTCCTAAACCACTGGAGCAATTTCACCAAACGTGGTACACTTATCAATTAGTATCAGGAGACAAACCGCGTGAGGGTAAGACACCCCTAGCACCCTTTTGGCAGGGGGCGAGGGGAGTGGTATAAAAATAATCTTATAAATAAAGTTGTTCGTTTCTGTTTGTCTGTCTGTTTGTTTGTTTGTTTGTTTGTTTGTTTGTTTGTTTGTTTGTTTGGCTTAAGTGCGGCCAATATCCAGTATTCGGGAGATAGTAGGTTCGAACCCCACTGTCGGCAGCTCTGAAAATGGTTTTCCGTGGTTTCCCATTTTCACACCAGGCAAATGCTGGGGCTGTACCTTAATTAAGGCCACGGCCGATTCCTTCCAACTCCTATCCCTTCCCTGTCCCATCGTCGCCATAAGACCTATCTGTGTCGGTGCGACGTAAAGCAACTAGCAAAATAAAAAGAATAAAAATGTTTGTTTGTTCCACCATCACGTCGAAAGGGCTGGATAGATCTCAACCAAACTTCATATTTAGAGTATACTCACCCAGGGGAAGGTTTCGATATGCATATCATTTTAAAATCTTTGAAAAGACGGGGGTCTATAGGAAAACCACAACGGTCTTCCTCCATTTTCTCTTATACTATTGATTTTCTGCAAACTCTGTGGACCGTATGTGAAAGGTCTCTTCATCACAAACAACTTTCGTTGTGTTCATAATTTACCTTACTCTTCAAATGACGGAGAAATTTACTATTTTCTGCCGATACCATGCTCGGCATTGAGGGACCGACAGAGCGATAACGAATATATGGGTTACCATGGCAACGTCTCTGACTGCTTGCCAGCAGGGAAGTAACGTATTGTCATTTTCCTCATCATTCCTTTAAATTCGTGGTTGTTCCTTGGGTAGAAAGCAAGAGAGTCGTCAATCGGCCATTCTGCGGGATATTGGCGGAATATCATTGGAGGTTATAACCGTCCTCGAATAGCATAAGTAATAACAGAAATATTCATCTTCTTATCTGATTACCTAAGAATCCCTGCGCCTAAATTTCTCTCCGATTACCGCTTTCTTATATCCATAACTCACTCCGGCATAATTTATTGAGGAGCATTTGATTTTCCAATACATTCACTTGGTATTTATATATTTGTCGTCATCCGGATGTCCTCTGTTATAATCTATTTTCTATTAATTTCAACTTACTAAACTGTATTACTTTCTTCCTTAATTACCACGTATGTATGCGAGTGCTAATCCCGAATGCTGTACACTCTTTCCTTTGAGGAAATATTCTAAGCTATGCAAATGTATAACTTCTGGCCCAGGAAAATTCCGAAATATGGATGCAATTTTAACGGCGGTGCAGACCTTCGTTTCGGGGTAATTGGTGGCTAATCAGTAAGTCGTATCAAAAGTCACAAAGCAAATTGCGTTTCATTTTGGAGAGATCTACAACTTTTGTCCTGTGACTTTTCGTCGTATTTCTATCCCTAATACATTAAACACAAGTTGATTTTGTACTTTTACACGTATATGTTATCATTTGGCACACTTATAGGAAAGGTAGAATCATGACATTCGGCACGCACATTGACATGACCATTGGCAATGTTATAGCCAAATTTTATGATTCTAGCTGTCACACGAGAATCAAAAATATAAAGTAGCATTCAAAAACTGTACAAGATTTCACCCCATTCAATGACTCTAACTCAATCTAACCCATAAATAAAGGAGATACGAGAAGATGTCATAGGACCAACCATGTAGAGCACTGAAAGGGGCGTCTGATGGTGAAGTCCGTTTGTAGATACGTCGTACAGTTGCAAAGCAGTAACTATCGAAATAAAGGTCTACACTTCTAGAGTATGTCTGTACATTGACAATTTTGGCGAAATTTCCGTACAGTTATCCGTTTCAGGTGTAATAATGACCATCTGCATATATTCTGTTTTGGTGTCTGTCTGTTTGTTTGTTTGTCTGTTTGTCTAAAACTTGGAAACTACTGGATATATTTCCACCAAACTTGATATTTAGAATCCATCTGTCCTTTGGTAGGTTTTAGGGCAAGTATTGTTTCTGAATCCCTGAATTGACTGGGGGATTATACGAAACCGAAACCGTCATTTTGCAACCAAACTTAATGTAAATTTAGCTGCCGTAATGGAAATTCATTTCTAGGCCTTTTTCCTCATGTGCATCATTTCAATACGAGGATTAATAAGGGAGATATCATTAACGGACCGTTTTCCGGTACAAGTCCCACCGGACTTAACTCAAGAGCGGGTGCGTGTAATGCGTATGTTTTACAACTTGAAAACTACTGAAGATATTTGAGTCAAACTTTATATTAACATCCACCTGTCCAACGGTAGGTGTTAATCGTCAATAACATTTCATGTTCCCGGAATGGACTGGCGGTTATAGGGAACCGAAATGGTGATTTTACTCTTCCAGAATATATACAGTACAAGACCAACCTGACTGGAAATCGACCAAACATGATGGAATTCCATCTCTAAAACTTTTTTTCATGTGCATTTTTTCGACAGGAGGATTAATAAGGGAGATATCATAAACGGTCCGTTTTTCCGGTTAAGTCCAGCGGATATAGCCCAAAAGGTGTTGTACGTGGAGCAGGTTCCTTATTTATCTATGTAAATAAAATCGTAACTACTGTGTGCCTGTATATAGACTATTTTGTCGAAATTTTCGTACAGCTACACGCTTAAGGGGTAATAATGATCATCTGCATATTTTTTGGTTTAGTATCTTGAAAGTTCTACTTTTTACACTTCTCACTGAAAACCCAGATTGCGGCATAATCTGCCAGTCGAGAAAGAAAACTGAAATTTGGCAACATTTTACGACTTAGCCTGTAACGGGCGGAAAACTTCCAAGAGCTTTAAATTTTTCCCTTTCTATCCCGAAGAATATCGAAATATGGAGGCAGGGAAGTATCATCACATAACGGATGGCACAATCCCCGTTCAATTTGGAGTGATCTACAACCTTGGTCGTACGACTTTTTGTCGTATTTATATCCATTTTACGTTTGACTTTTCTCTATTTCTCGATCTTAAGTAAAGTAGTACTTTTCACATACATAATTCATACCTTCCATCACTTAGAGGAAAGATAGAATCATCATACTCTACACGAAAATTGGTCCACCCAGTAGCCATATGTGAGCCAAATGCTATGTATGTAGCTGTCACTTAATTATCCGAAAAGCAATGCAATGTGAGATAATCTTACACAAATTTTACCCAAGTTTCTAACTCAATCTGACCCATGAATAAATGAGATATCATATGACCAGCAATTTAGGCCGCTAAATCCGGCGTCTTATGGTACAATCTTTTCTCGATATGATGTACCGTTTAGAAGCAGTTAATCTGTAAATGAAGGTCTGCAATATTGTAAACAAGCACATACTTTCGTATGTCGAACTATATATATTCACTGATGTCGATTTTGTAGCGATCGAGAAAGGGTGTGTCTGCTATTGTAATCAGTACTCCGCACACCGACTATGACTGGCAGTAGGAATGGAGTCCTTCTCCAATTCCTGTGTAACTGGCATTAATGAGGCAGGCCTACCATTGTAATGAATAATTCACTTCTCGATTTGACTTTCAGAAGGCAAGGGAGCATGCAGCATACAGTCTTTGGCTGTAGGCAAGCGTTCCCGCAGTTATAAACAGATGTACCCATCTAAAATGTGACTGGCATTAGGCATACTGGCCTGCTATTTTGATGGAAACTCATCAACTTGGTGTGACTGGCAGGAAGCTGGCTGGCAGTTGGAAAAGGGGCCTATCATTATAATGATAACTGCACAACTCAATTTTGACTGGTTGTAGGGAAGTTTCCTGCCATTATAATAAAAACTCTTCAATTTGTAATATGTCTGGAGGTAGGAAAGGGGGCCTGCAATTGTAACGGAAACTCCCCAAATAGATTGTGACCGCGCAGTAGGCAATGGGGCCTGCAATTATAATGTAAACTTCCCAACTCGATTGTGAATCGCAGTAGGGAAGTGAGCCTGTCGTTATCATCACAAATCCGTAACAAGCACTTTACACTGGAAACAACGTATGGGGACCTCTGCATATTGTTTCTCGGATAACGCTAAGAGACATGCTATTTTAAAACAATCTTATTTACTGCATGTACAGTATTTACTTCAATATTCGTATACAATGCAGAATACCGTAGCGAAGCACGGGCACATTTGCTAGTTTATATATAAAACACTTGAAATTAAATTCGATCTTCTGGTAGAAAGTTCTAAGTATTGTCCTATTTTACGTAACTTATCATACACTTTATATGAATATTGTTAATTAAGAGTTTGTTGTACGCCTTCACTATAAATAAAGCACTGAACTGAAGTTCTAAAGTTCCAGCAAGTGGGAGCATACGATATTACGATAGCACACTATCTTCCAAAAGTCTGTCTGTACTTTTAATTATTATAGAACGTTAATTTTTAAACTTTATAATCTGCTAATAATTGTTCGTCAAAATATTAGTTAAGTAAGCTTTTGAATTGATTTAAAGTTATTTGTCAGCAATGACATTGTCTATAAGAGTTCTGTCGAAAGCAGAATTATGTTTCTGTATGAAAAGGCACTTATATCACCTGAATTGTCTTCTTGTTAATCTGTTGAATACTGCTCTGCAAGCAGCAATCTGGACCTCAGCTAACAGCAAGCACCACGATGTTCCATAGTACCACGTACCTGGAACCGTCCATCGTAGTACCAAGCCCACGTTCCGCGTTGATCTGCATCAATCTCCATCGATCTACGTCGTTCTCCGTCGATCTCCGTCGTTCCCCGTCGATCTGCGTCGTCTTGAGTCAGGATTTCGCATGTTAATAAAAGAGTGGCTTTAACACGAGAAAGGCCATCTGACTAGGTCACTGATAGAGTGTCCTATGTTGAAACGAGCACAATTTGATTTGTGGTGTTACAACTGATTATAACTGCTTCAGAAATAATCACCATTCACTAGATGAGAAATGTGTCGAAGCACTGCTTCTTTTTGTAATTTGCAATAATTGGAAAATGAAAAACACATTTCTGTGCATAGTTCATCTTCACACTCCCTACACACCGTTCGTATTGTCAGAAATAACTCTCATTCGAAGCACAGTTTGTCATGACTCACTTTCACAGTAAAGAAACAAATAACTCTCTCTCGTAATATATCGTAATGTTCCTTCTCACTGTCACAGTTCCTCAGGTATTCGTGCACGAATCCTATAATTAACAATGTCACTGAATTACCAACTATGCGTGATTTATTGCGGCGTATTTACAGTTCATTGGACAGTCTATTCATACGAATTGGTTTCAGATGGTACAGTCTGTAACGAAAATTTGTAAACAGTCTTTATGCACAAGTTTTAGACTTTGATAATATTTAAAATAGTTAACGCTGCGCCGTTCCCGCGCCCAGGTAAGGACGCATAAGATCTAGACTAGCTCTAATTGTAAATAGTACTCGTTGTTCAAAGTTATGGGCTATGAGTTCCGCCAGAGAAAGTGCGCCGGTTAATTCGTGGTAAATCCTAACTTACGTCGAAGGACGTCTCCTACACGCTATTAGTTACATTCCACATATATCACCAGAGAAATCGCAGGTAAAAAAATAAATATAGTCTTACAACTAAAAACTATCTCAGAAAGACATTAAAAGAATTATGAGGTTTCATAATACATCATTTATTGACCACTCAGTTCAGAGAATGAAGAAATGTTTCCCTAATCCTTCATCAAATCATGTAGCATTGAGTAATGTACCTCGTCGTATACATAGAATTCCTTTTTATCTAGTGAAAATCGCTTGTAAATGAAATTACCTCGATCTCTATCAATCTTTAATTTGAAGTACAGTAGTCTAGTAATATCAAGTTGAAGTGAAAGAAAAGTTAAGTTCGTGAAATTAACAACAAGTATTAAAGTCCTAGGCCATGATTATATCAGTCCATTAAATTATTGGCCAGATGGAATTATTTGATAATTACGTAAAATATTAAATGACGTTTGAAAACTCAGCTAAAAATTAGAGTATTAAATGATTAAAAAACATATTAAATGATAACGAAAACATTAGATGCATCTAACAGGTAAAAATGAAAAGAAAATTACATCAATTACTATGTACATCATTTCAGATTGAGGTCGTCTATGAGAATGTAGAACGCAGTTTAAAATATTTGGTAAATATTCCTTAAGAGTTGGAATCACTTCCTCTTGAACGAAGTTGCTCCAAAAATTAACTCAAAAGTTCTGTCAGCTATTACCTAAACTCAAACTTGATCAACGAAAAACGTTATCTTAAGCTGCACTTAACGTTTTGTGTCCATACACAACTGAAAATAACATGGCAAATCGTTCTCATCTTTCTCACACCATTAGATAGTTAACATAAGGTTTCATGGTATTCAAGCTTCTTGTTTCTTGGTGTTTTATCGCAGTATAAGCAAAGCTATCTCCCCTTTAAGTCGAAATTTATCTTAAAATAGCATAATCATATGACATATGGGGCAAATTCTAAGAAATTATTATCTTATTTCAAGGTTATAATTAATTCAAGTGCGTATTTTAGCTAAAGTTGTATTAGTGAACATATCTTGCTATATTTCTACCAAAACATAACACAAGTAGAAAATCTATCTTGTCAGAAGACTCTATCTTCAACTAATATTCCTCATATGTGTAACTAAGTCACCAGTGATATGTCAGAGTGTCTAAATAAAATCTGAAATTAGCTTATCATGTGAGAAAGTTCTCTAGAATCATTAGAAATATTTCAGTGAAGGCTAAATTATTGTTATCGCTCACGTCATAGCTCGTTTGATGACCCTTAATATTTATAATAACACTGCTCTAATAGTGCTGCGATCGTATCCTAAGCTACCCCGAATACACTTTGTGTTAAAGTCATCGATTGAAAGTAGCACGATTTCAATATCTACCTCAGAATGCATAAATTGGAAACAACATCATCTCAAATAAGACTACTATGACCAACCTCTCGAAGAATAGTAAATATCACTATCACTAAACATCACCATCCTATATCATTACTCTTATTCATCAATCATCATTCCATACTTTACGTAAAAACATTTCATTACACAATAAACACATTATTTCATTAATCTCGACGTATATGTATCACAATCTTCTCATATTACAAAATTATTCTTACTGTCATAGTGTCGAAAACGTATCATAATTCTGAGATGTACTATTTCATATCTTTTTTTTTTTTTTTTGCTAGGGGCTTTACGTCGCACCGACACAGATAGGTCTTATGGCGACGATTTTCATATCTTTACCGTGAACATTTCCTATATACGATCTCTCATCATAATAGCCTGGTAAAATTACCACACATGTGTAATTAACTTCTATTTCACACTCTCTGCACTTCACTGACAACGTGCGAAATACGAATTACCTTCTCTCACATCGCATTGACAACATTACGAACGGTTATTACTGGCTGACTACGCCTACATGTGGACTTGCCATTAAGGGTAGAAGAATACCTACATCCTGTAACCTCCCTTTGATAACCACTTATGCACATATTCACACTGTCACAAATTATGGCAACACATAGCCACAAAAAGAAAAAAATCTTACTTACAATTACGACTTATAGAGGACTTAACTTGGCTTGTGGAGTCCTGCTGCCGTCTCGCATCTGGTTGTTGGATACGCGGACATCGCTCCATGGTTCTCTCTTAAGCATCTGGGTACATATTTGTTCCTCTCAGCAGACTCCTGGTCATCCTGGACGGTCAACATCGCATCGCGCTGCCATCATCCGAGTAGTATCGCCTTCCCCTTTTACAACATCATGGTGGAGGCTTGTGCATTTGGAACAGAATAACAAAACATTTTATTCAATGTCGTCATCTTCTGGTTGATATCTGTTTCAATGTGCCTACAATATCTACGTATTGATCTGGGACAATTTATTTCAGTAAGGTTGTCTCAAATAAGCTGGGATGGGTAGTATCTATTTCTCTTGACTCGAATGTAAAAATGATTTCTCTATGTTTTCCTTGTTTTAAATGTTCCTGTCAGCTGGATAACCTCTCAGCTGTTTGAAATAGGCAGTATCAGCCAAATATACGTCGTCTAAGGACTGCTGTGACGTATCAATGTAGTAATCTTGATATCTATTTTCACAGGTAGTTTAATTTCGAGCAGCGATTTAACTTATGCAGCTAGTGTTGTTGCGTGTTGCCGCGAATTAAAATTCCTTTCAATCTTCGCTGTTTATTCCCGATAAGATGAATTTTCTTCCCGTAGTCGACTGCGACTTGCTTCCTGTAGGTCAGTTGAAAGAAGAATGAAGTCAGAAGAAGATCTTCATTTTAATAATAGCTTCAAATAATCTGCATTCGTCATTCTTTTTCCACCGCCTTCTATGTACGGATTCTTCAGTAAATGCCTGATGAAAAGATTATCATTCCAGTTCGTATTGACGCTTGATGTTTTAACATTGACGTTTTAGTAACTTGAACTCCATTTTTGTTCCGATCAATCCATATAAAGAACTGTGAAATGGCACAACGTGTTGTAAACTTACACTCACGATGTTCTGAGGTTAAACAATTCATGATCATTAAAATTTAAAGTAGTCGTGCTAGCTTCAAGTTTGTTAAAGTTGTTCACACAAAATCGAGATATTTTTTAAGTTCAAATACTGGCTAAATATTACAAGGCTTGTAACCTCAATGTTATAAACACATTAATTTCCCAAGTTCAAAAGTCCCTGACGAATTGTAAGTCCAACAATTTATAGGTTACTCACAGGTGTTCACATAAACTATGTGTCAAGTTGCTGTCGAAAATTATACAAGTATCAAGACGTTCCCGTAGAATAAATGCTGAGTTCAACTTCACTTGTCGCGAACAGCATGACTGATAAGCCAGCTGTGAGCGAAGAATTGGAACTGGTTCGCTTCGGCCTGGACTGCGCCTTATATTCCATAAGGCCAATGTTACTCGCCACGTCACGAGGAGAAATGTGGTTTCCTTCTCGCTTATTATCTCTTGAACGCCTTGATGCAATTTGTTGAGATTGACATATGTTTGCCTTCAGAACACTAGCTACACGACGAGGTATGCCTCATTTCTGTATCTTCATCAGTTAAGAAGTTAGTGAATTCTTATTCTAGTACATTCAAAAGAAAGGCATAGGGCATTTTTCACTGACGCCACCCGTAGGTTCATCGGTCGTGACGTGTCCTGCTTGCCACGAGGAACTTCGTATCGAACTCACATAGAATGTCGAGCACATGAACACATGTTACTGGCTTCCTTTTCCAAATATTCCGGCAATTTTAAAATAATGTATCTGGCTAAAACAGTTCCTGGTATAGTACGGAGCGTATTAATTTGACACGTACGTCAGTTTGTTCGTCTGACATTAACCTACTAACACACACAAGTTGAGTCCGCTAAACACTAGCGTCTGTGTTGAATCATTCAGTGAACATGTCGACGTATGTGCCTGAAAAAACATTTGCGGCATGCATTGATTTTCTTATTTAATCAAAAGAAAAAAAGGCTGTGGAAAATCATAATTTGGTGGTAGAAACATGTGGTGAAAACGCTCCATTTATTAGAAAATGTGAGACATTGTTTCGTCAATTTAAACGTGGTGATTTCAATGTGAAAGACAGTGCGCGCTCTGGACTAACACTCAACAACAATTGGCACAAGCATTCAGTGTGTTGCAAGAAACAATCAGTAGACGTTTACGAGGAATGGGGAGGATCAATAAACTCGGTAGATGGGTCTCACACGATTTCAATGAACGGCAAATGGAAAATCGCAAAGTCAATTATGAAATGGTGCTTCAACGCCACGCATGAAAATCATTTCTGTGCTGAATTGTGACTGGTGACGCAAAATGGATTTATTTTGAAAACCCGAAGCGGAGAAAATCGTGGATGTCACCTGGAGAAGCCAGTCCTTCAACACAAAAGTCAAATCGCTTCGGGAAGAAGATCAGGCTTTGTGTCTGGTGGGACCAGAGCGGTATTGTGTATTATGAACTCTTGAAGCCCAGTGAAACAGTTAATGCACAACTCTATCGCCAACAAATGATTAATTTAAATCACGCATTGATCGAAATACGACCAGAATGGGCCAGAAGACATGGCAAAGTGATTTTGTTACAGGATAATGTGTCGTCTCACACAGCAAAACCAGTGAAATACACCTTGTAATCGCTTGGATGGGGTATCCTTCGGCACCTGCCGTACTTCCCCGACCTGGCGCCATCTGACTATCACCTCTTCGCGTCAATGGGGTATGCACTCACAGAGCAGCACTTCAGCAATTTCGAACCAGTTTGAAAATGGCTCGACGAATGGTTTGCCGCAAAAGATAAGCAGTTTTTCTGGCCTGGTAATCATAACTTACCTGAAAGATGGGCGAAGTGTGTTTATGCCGATGGCCGATATTTTGAATAAACAAAAAATTAATTTTCCTTGAAAATTACGTGTTTTCTTTACCACACCTGGTATGCCAGTGCCCAGTAGATGTCCAACGTCCCACGACACCCATTACTGTATCCATCTCTGAGCTGCCGTAGAGAAACTCCACACCGAAGGGATGCCTCGTGAATGCTGAAATTGCCGTGTTGGACAAGATTCAGCACTTGCTTGCTTGACGAGTGTAAATAATGTGCCACATCAGAATGGAGCGAAGCATTTAGGGTTGAAGTTATCTCGGCCAAACTGGGTGTATTAATTACCTGACATCATCCCGCTGTATTTATTCAGCAAAACAAAAAAAATCGTTCACGTGGGGCTTCGAAGCGTAGCTGTTTTCATAGACACGAACTTTGTAGCCTAGAGCTGACGCACTGGGCTACGTGGGAGCGTGCCTTGTGCGTATAAATTCTGAGTTCTGAATGCAAGTGCATCCATTCAACTCTGAAATCATTGAAGGATACGATTCATCGATTTTAAAAACTGCGAAATGTATAGGAATTGCAGTCAGTGAAGATTCAATTCTGAGGAACTTTGAAAAATCAGACGTGTAAAAGAGTTGTAATGTATTCCTAGAGCTATTGGAAGGAAATGATTAACTTGGAGCTACTCCCATATAATCGGACGATCAGTGACGG
This sequence comes from Anabrus simplex, assembly GCF_040414725.1. Classification (NCBI taxonomy): domain Eukaryota; kingdom Metazoa; phylum Arthropoda; class Insecta; order Orthoptera; family Tettigoniidae; genus Anabrus; species Anabrus simplex. The sequence continues at coordinate 1,437,597,167 of NC_090265.1, forward strand.
TCCCTCCTACACATTATCGAAGGCATTACACTAAAACACTCAACTGACGACATCAGGAGTAGGGAGCTGGGAGGCGGCGTTAAATTTCTCCATGAGAAAGCGAATCTTGTCGTCTGTTTAGTCGCTAACAAAAAGTAATTCGGTGTTTCTGCTCATAAATATAAACTGCGCCATCCAAATTGTTTTAATCGCTGATGCATTCATTAAGTGTAATGACATTAAATGATTCCAATGGTGGAATTAACTATTTGTCCGTTTTTATGCTTTCAATTCAAATTCTCTAGAAATAAAATATTAATATTACCGCAAATATAAATTTAATACATTATAATAATTAACGCTATTTTTGCAAGGAAGGAATTGTTCCTTAAAAATAAAGTAACATAATTCGGTCCTTCACAACAATGCAAAGAATAAGAAGATGAAGAAAGAGAAGGAGAAGAAGAAGAAGAAGGAGGAGGAGGAGGAACACATGTGTTGGTTGTTTGTGACTGTAACCATCAAATGCTCGTTGTACAGCTATAGAAGATGGGATAAATTCCCAAAGTGAATGATCGGACAGAATATTCCAGGTTTTTGGTGCTCAAACATTTGTCGTTAATTGCGAATTCCTCTAAGTTGTAGTGAAACTTTGTCGGTTACATAACACCAAACCCAAGGAGTAAAGTTCTACGGAGCTAACAAAACTTTGTAAGGAAGAACGAAAACTGGAGTAATAAAGTATGCCTGAGAACAGAAACTAGCCACGAATACTGCACAAAGTGTAATTAGCACAAATGTAACTCCTAGTCACAAGAGCGAGTGAGCTGCTATATACCAGACATGTTTCCTTGTATGTTAAATTGTACTTAAAACTGAAGAATATTATAGATGTAGAATGGAACCCATATCACCAAAATTCCTTGAACAATTCTGACTGAACTAGTTTTGGAAGTAAGAGAATTACAAAATTTCTGTTCATACTACATTCGGGAAGTAAATCAATCCATCAAATAATTACTTAAACAATATTATTAGATACATTGAAAAAAAAGGCGTATGGCTTTTAGTGCCGGGAGTACCCGAGGACATGTTCGGGGCTCGCCAGGTGCAGGTCTTTTGATTTGACTCCCGTAGGTGACCTGCGCGTCGTGATGAGGATGAAATGATGATAAAGACGACACATACACCCAGCCGCCGTGCCGGTGAAATTAACCAATGGTGGTTAAAGTTTCCGACCCTGACTGGAATCGAACCAGGAACCCCTGTAACCAAAGGCCAGCACGCAAACCATTCAGCCATGGAGCCAAAACGACAGCGGGTGTATATGTCAGAGAAACGGAAACGCGAAAGTCGAACTGTGGTAAGATACAGTACACGGTTTCATTACGAAGGTATGCTCGAAGAAAAGCAATGTTATATTTAGTGTGCTATAATAATAATAATAATAATAATAATAATAATAATAATAATAATAATAATAATAATAATAATAATAATAACGCCGGGCTGAGTAGTTCAGACGGTTGAGGCGCTGCCTTTCTGACCCCAATTTGACAGGTTCAATCCTGCCTCAGACCGTTGGTATTTGAAGGTGCTCAAGTACGTCATTCTCGTGTCGGTACATTTACTGATACGTAAAAGAATCCTCCGGGACTAAATTCCGGCACCCCCGTGTCTCCGAAAACCGTAAAAGTAGTTATTGGGATGTAAAGCAAATAACATTATTATTATTAACTAGCAAATGTACCCGTGCTTCGCTACGGTATTCTACATTGTATACGGATATCGACGTAAAGACTGTGCGTGCAGCAAATTAGATTGTTTTAAAATTGCATATATCTTAGCCTTATCCGAGAAATAACATGGGGAGGTCCCCATACGTTGTTTCCAATGTAAAGTGAGGGTTGCGGAGTTGTGATGATAACGGCAGGCTCACTTGCCTACTGCCATTGACAATCGAGTTGGCAAGTTTACATTATAATTGCAGACCGCATTGCCTACTTCGCCGTCACAATCGATTTGGGTAGTTTTAGTTACAATGGCAGACCCATTTCCTACCTTCACACAGATTACAGTTGATGAGTCTTGATTATAATAGCAGGCAACTTCAATACCACCAGTCAAAATTGAGTTGTGTAGTTATCATTGTAAAGACAGGCCCTTTTTACTGCTGCCAGCCAGCTTACTGCCAGTCACACAGAATTAGTGAGTTTCCATGAAAATAGATTTTAGATTGGAACATTTGTTTATAATGGCGGGCACCCTGGCCTAGAGCCAAACACAATGGGGTAGGGGACTTTCGAACAAAACTGCATGATCCCTTGCCTTCTGCAAGACAAATCGAGATGTGAATTATTCATTAAAATGGTAGGCCCTCCTTACTAATGCCAGTTACACAGGAGTAGGAGAAGGACCCCATTCCTACTGCCAGCAGTCAAGGTCGGTGTAGGGAGTACTGATTACAATAGCAGACACACCCTTTCTCGATCACTACAAATCGACATCAATGAATATATATAGATGGACATACGAAAGTATATGCATGTTTACAATATTGCAGACCTTCATTTACAGATTAACTTCTGCTAAACGGTACGTCATATCGACAAAGGATTGTACCATAAGGCGCAGTATTTAGCGATCTAAATGGCTGGTCCTATGATATTTTCTCGCATCTCATCTATTCATGGGGCAGATTGAGTCAAAAACGTTGAATAGGTTGAAATTTGTGTAAGATTATCTTACATTGCTTTACTTTTCGGATAATTATGTGACATAGCATTTGGCTCACATATGGGTACTGGGTGGGCCAATGTTCGTGTAGAGTTTTATCATACTATCTTTCCTGTAAGTGATTGAAAGTATGAATTATATAGGTAAAGAGTCCAAATTTACTTAAAATCGAGAAATAGAGACGAATCTAACGTATAAGTGATACAGATAAGACAAAAAGTCATAAGACCAAGGTTGAAGATCACTCCTAATTCAACGAAGATTGCGCCATCCGTTATGTGATAGGACTTCCCGTTTATCCCACGAAATACCTCGAAACGAAGGTCTGCACCATCATTAAAATTGCTTCCATATTTCGATATTTTTCGGAGAAAAAAATGAAAAAATTAAAGATCTGTGAAGTTTTTCGTTCGTTACAGGCTGAAACGTATAATTTTGCAAAATTTCAATTTCTTGCTTGTCTGGCAGATTATGCTGCAATCTGGATTTTGGGTGAGGGGGTAAACATTATGAATTTCAGGAAATTAAACCAAAAAATATGCAGACGATCATTATTACCCCTCAAACGGGTATCTGTACGAGAATTTCACCAAAATAGTCAATGTACAGGCACACACAGTCGTTACGATTTTATTTATATAGATAGATAAGGAATCTGCTCCACGTACAACACATTTTGGCTACGTCCGCTGGACTTATCCTGCAAGACCAACCGTTCATGATATCTCACTTATTCATCCTCCTGTCGAAAAATTCACATGAGAACAAAAGTTTTAGAAATGGATTTCCATTAAGGATTGTAGATTTCGATTGATTTCGGATGTGCATATTTTGAGGAAGTGCAAAATCATGGTTCCGGTTTCGGATAAACCCCCAGTAAATTTAGGTATTCAGAAATAATATTGGCCCTAAAACCTACAAAAGGACAGGTGGATTCTAAATATCAAGTTTGGTAGAAATATATTCAGTAGTTTTCAAGTTATAAAAACTCATACAATCAAACCGACAAACAGACACCAAAGTTAAGAAATATGCAGATGGTCAATATTACAACTGAAACGGATAACTGTACGGAAATTCCGCCAAAATAGCCAATGTATAGACAGACGGTCGTTGCGATTATATTTATATAGATGACAGATAAGCATGGGCACGTTTGAAAGTGCAAACCTTCATTTCGAGATTTACTGCTCCTAAACGGTACATCATACCAACAAACGGTTTGCACCCTGAGACGTTCCTTTCATCTCTCTACATGTTTGGTTTTAAATCATTTTCTCGTATCTCACATATTTATAGGTTCGATTGAGTTACGATATTTGAATGAGGTGAAATTTGGGTACATTTTCATCCTTTTACATTATTTTTCACATACTTATGTGGAAGCTGGAATCATGAAATTGGGTTCGCATATAGCCATTGGTAGTGTCAATGTGCGTGCCAAATTCGATGACTCTACCTTTCCTATAAGTGAGTCAAACTAATAAACGTGTGAAAAGCACAAAATTTACGAACCATCGAAATATACAGAGAAATCTACCCTATAAGGGCGAGAGAGAGAGATACGACAAAATATCACAGGACCAAAGTTGTAGATCACTCGAAATTGAACGGAGATCGTGCCATCCGTTTTGTGATAGGACTTACCGTTTAGCCGCGAAATACCTCGAAACGAAGGTCTGCACCGTCATTAAATTGCCTATATTTCGATATTATTAGGCATAAACAGTGAAATATTTAAGGATCGTGGAAGTTTTCCGTAGGTTACCGGCTAAAACGTATAAATTTGCTTAATTTAAATTTTTCAGCTCGTGTGGCAGATTGTGAGGCAATCTTGAATTTGGGCGAGGGGGAGTTGAGGGTAAAATTTAGGACTTCCAGGAAACTATAGCTAAAACTATGCAGGTGGTCATTATGACCCTTTAAACGGAAAGCTGTACGAAAATTTCGCCAAAATAGTCAATGCACAGACACACGGTCGTTACGATATGATTTACCTAGATAGATAAGGAATCTACTCCACGTATAACAACTTTTGGGCTATGTCCGATAGACTTAGCCTAAAAACCGACCTTTCATGTTATCTCCCTTATTAATCCTCCCGTTGAAAAATGCGCACGAGAAAAAGAAATTAGAATTGGATTTCCAAACAGTTTAATCGATTTCCAGTCAGGTTGGTCTTGTACTTTATATATTGGTTTTTCTTCTTTTTTTTTGCTAGTTGCTTTACGTCGCAACGATACAGATAGGTCTTATGGCGACGATGGAATAGGAAGGAGCTAGGAGTGGCAAGGAAGCGGTCGTGGCCTTAATTAAGGTACAGCCCCAGCATTTGCCTGGTGTGAAAATGGGAAACCACTGAAAACAATTTTCAGGGCTGCCGACAGTGGGGTTCGAACCTACTATCTCCCGAATACTGGTTTATATATTGTGGGAGAGTAAAAATCGCCATTTCGGTCCCCTATAAAACCCCATTCCATTTCGGGAATTTGAAATGGTATAAACCTTAAAACCTACCCTTTGAGGGGTGGATGCTAAATATAAAGTTTGGTTCAAATATTTCAGTAGTTTTCAAGTTGTAAATACGCTTTACGCGCACCCGCTCTTGCCTTAAGTCCAGTGGGACTTGTACAGAAAAACGGTCCGTTAATGATATCTCCGTTATTAGTCCTGGTATCGGAATGATGCACATGAGAAAAAACGGTTTAGAAAATTTCCATTAAGGCAGGTAGGTTTCCATTAAGTTTGCTGTGTATATTTTGAGGCAGTGCAAAATCACGGTTTCGGTTTCGTATAAACCCCCAATTAGTTCAGGGATTTAGAAACAATATTTGCCCTAAAACCTACCCAAGGACATGTGGATTCTAAATATGAAGTTTGGTGGAAATATATCCAGTAGTTTTCAAGTTATAGGACAGACAAACAGACAAACAGACACCAAAGCTAAAAATGATGCAGATGGTCATTATTACACCTGAAACGGATAACTGTACGGAAATTTCGCCAAAATAATCAATGTACAGACACACGGTCGTTACGATTTTATTTATATAGATAACGGAACAACTGTGTGTAAAGATGGGAAAAGGCGAACATTTTCGTGGAATGATGAAGTGAGAGCAGCCTGTAAACGTAAAAAGAAGGCTTATCAAAAATGGCTCCAAACAAAGGCCGAGGCAGGCAGGTCTTTGTACGAAAATGAAAGAAACGGAGCGAAACAAATAGTTGTTGAATCCAAAAAGGAGTCGTGGGAAAAGTTTGGTAATAACCTGGAAAGGCTGGGTCAAGTAGCAAGGAAACCTTACTGGACAGTAATAAAGAATCTTCGGAAGGGAGGAAAAAAGGAAATGAACAGTGTTTTGAGTAATTCAGGTTAACTCATCATAGAACCCAGGGAATCACTGGAGAGGTGGAGGAAATATTTTGAACATCTTCCCAATGTAAAAGGAAATCATCTTTGTGGTGTTGCGAACAGCCAAGCTCATGAGAAGGAGAAAAATGATGTTGGTGAAATTACGCTTGAGGAAGTGGAAAGGATGGTAAATAAACTCCATTGTCATAAAGCAGCAGGAATAGATGCAATTTATTAGACCGAAATGGTGAAGTATAGTGAGAAGGCAGGGATGAAATAGCTTCATAGAGTAGCAAGATTAGCATGGAGTGTTGGTAAGGTACCTTCAGAGTGGACAAAAGCATTATTTGCACCTATCTATAAGCAAGGGAACGGGAAGGATTGCAACAATTATCGAGGTATCTCATTGATTAGTATACCAAGCAAAGTATTCACTGGCATCTGGGAAGGGAGGTTGCGATCAGTGGTTGAAAGGAAGTTGGATGAAAACGAGTGTGGTTTCAGACCACAGAGAGGCTGTCAGGATCAGATTTTCAGTATGCGCCAGATAACTGAAAAATGCTACGAGAGGAATAGGCAGTTGTGTTTATGTTTCGTAGATCTAAGGAAAGCATATGACAGTGTATCGAGGGAAACGTTGTTCGCTATACTGGGGGACTATGGAATTAAAGGTAGATTATTAAAATCAATCAATGGCATTTATGTTGACAATTGGGATTTAGTGAGAATTGATGGTAGAATGAGTTATTGGTTCGGGGTACTTGCAGGGGTTAGACAAGGCTGTAATCTTTCACCTTTGCTGTTCGTAGTTTACATGGATCATCTTCTGAAAAGTATAAAATGGCAGAGAGGGATTCAGTTAGGTGGAAATGTAGTAAGCAGTCTGGCCTATGCTGACAACTTGGTCTTAATGGCAGATTGTGCCGAAAGCCTGAAGTATAATATCTTGGAACTTGAAAATAGTTGCAATGAGTATGGTATGAAAATTAGCCTCTCGAAGATTAAATTGATGTCAGTAGGTAAGCAATTCAACAGAATTAAATGTTAGATTGGTGATACAAAGCTAGAACAGGTCGATAATTTCATGTATTTTGGTTGTGTGTTCTCCCAGGATGGTAATATAGTAAGTGAGATTGAATCAAGGTGTCATAAAGCTAATGCAGTGAGCTCGCAGTTGCGATCAACGGTATTCTGTAAGAAGGAAGTCAGCTCCCAGATGAAACTATCTTTACATCGGTCTGTTTACAGACCAACTTTGCTTTACGGGAGCGAAAGCTGGGTGGACTCAGGATACCTTATTCATAAGTTAGAAGTAACAGACTTTAAAGTAGCAAGAATGATTGCTGGTACAAACAGGTGATAACAATGGCAGGAGGGTACTCGGAATGAAGTGATAAAGGCTAATTTAGGAATGAACTCGATGGATGAAGCTGTACGCATAAACCGGCTTCGGTGGTGGGGTCATGTGAGGCGAATAGGGGAGGATAGGTTACCTAGGAGAATAATGGACTCTGCTATGGAGGGTAAAAGTAGTAGAGGTAGAGCAAGGTGACGATGGTTAGACTCTGTTTCTAACGATTTAAAGATAAGAGGTATAGAACTAAATGAGGCCATAACACTAGTTGCAAATCGAGGATTGTGGCGACGTTTAGTATATTCACAGAGGCTTGCAGACTGAACGCTGAAAGGCATAACAGTCTATAATTATAATGTATGTATAATAATAATAACAATAAAGTGTGACATCCGGCGAGGTCTGGTACCTCATGGGTGACCTGCGCGTCTGTGAGGATGGAGCCCTACCCGTGATGAATTATTCTAGTGCTGAAGACCGCACAAACACCCAGGTTCCGAACAATCGGAATTAACCAATGAAGGTTAAAATCCCCAAACCAGCCGCCAATCGAACCCGGGACCCTTTCGGCCAAAGGCGAGCACGCTAAGCATTTAGCCATGGTGCTGGACATTTTAAAGTGATGAAAGTACTTTAAAACTTATGCTACCTAGCTCGATAGCTGCAGTCGCTTAAGTGCGGCCAGTATCCAGTAATCGGAGATGGTAGGTTCGAACCTCACTGTCGGCAGCACTGAAGATGGTTTTCCGTGGTTTCCCATTTTCATACCAGGCAAATGATGTGACTGTACCTTAATTAAGGCCACGGCCGCTTCCTTCCCACTCCCAGCCCTTCCCTGTCCCATCGTCGCCATAAGACCTATCTGTGTCGGTGCGACGTAAAGCAACTAGCCAAAAAAAACAAACAAACACTTATGCTATTTGAGCGACGGTGAAATTCTAGAATTTTCCAAAGAGAATGATTTACTTGATGTGTTAATAAATCCAACTACACATGTCTCTCACGTGTAGAATCCTACGGATTTATCGAGATACCTATCTATATAATATATCTCTGGACGCCTCTGTGGTGTAGTGCTCGGTGTAATCAGCTGCCATCCCCGAAGGCCCGGGTTCGAGTCCCGGCTCTGCCATGAAATTTCAAAAGTGGTACGTGGGCTGTAACGAGGCCCACTCAGCATCAGGAGGTCAACTGAATAGAGGGGTGTTCGATTCCAACCTCAGCTATCCTCGATGATGTTTTGCGTGGTTTCCCACTTCTCCTCCAGGCAAATGCCGGAATGGTACCTAACTTATGGTCACGGCTGCATCCTTTCCTCATCCTTGTCTATCCCTTCCGATCTTCCTATTCCACCACAAGGCCCCTCTTCAGCATAGGAGGTGAGGCCGCCTGAGTGAGGTACTGCTCCTCCTCCCCGGACGTAACCCCCGACCCGAAGTCTCACGCTCCAGGACACTGCCCTTGAGGCTGAAGATGATATATTTTACGCTCAGCTGTTACTGCATATGTATACACGTCCCAACACTATTTCAAAAGGGACTACATATGTAGCACAGGCTACATGTATCACAAGAGTTTGATAGCGGGGTGCGATTGGCCGCTGATGCCGAGCGAGCGAAGGCAACATCCGAGCGCGAGCGATTAAACATGTATCTAACAGTTTGATAGCGGGGTGCGATTGGCCGCTGATGCCGAGCGAGCGAAGGCAACATCCGAGCGCGAGCGATTAAACATGTATCACAACAGTTTGATAGCGGGGTGCGATTGGCCGCTGATGCCGAGCGAGCGAAGGCAACATCCGAGCGCGAGCGATTAAACATGTATCACAACAGTTTGATAGCGGGGTGCGACTGGCCGCTGATGCCGAGCGAGCGAAGGCAACATCCGAGCGCGAGCGATTAAACATGTATCACAACAGTTTGATAGCGGGGTGCGATTGGCCGCTGATGCCGAGCGAGCGAAGGCAACATCCGAGCGCGAGCGATTAAACATGTATCACAACAGTTTGATAGCGGGGTGCGATTGGCTGCTGATGCCGAGCGAGCGAAGGCAACATCCGGGTGCGAGCGATTAAACATGTATCACAACAGTTTGATAGCGGGGTGCGACTGGCCGCTGATGCCGAGCGAGCGAAGGCAACATCCGAGCGCGAGCGATTAAACATGTATCACAACAGTTTGATGGCGGGGTGCGATTGGCCGCTGATACCGAGCGAGCGAAGGCAACATCCGAGCGCGAGCGATTAAACATGTATCACAACAGTTTGATAGCGGGGTGCGATTGGCCGCTGATGCCGAGCGAGCGAAGGCAACATCCGAGCGCGAGCGATTAAACATGTATCACAACAGTTTGATAGCGGGGTGCGACTGGCCGCTGATGCCGAGCGAGCGAAGGCAACATCCGAGCGCGAGCGATTAAACATGTATCACAACAGTTTGATAGCGGGGTGCGATTGGCCGCTGATGCCGAGCGAGCGAAGGCAACATCCGAGCGCGAGCGATTAAACATGTATCACAACAGTTTGATAGCGGGGTGCGATTGGCTGCTGATGCCGAGCGAGCGAAGGCAACATCCGGGCGCGAGCGATTAAACATGTATCACAACAGTTTGATAGCGGGGTGCGACTGGCCGCTGATGCCGAGCGAGCGAAGGCAACATCCGAGCGCGAGCGATTAAACATGTATCACAACAGTTTGATAGCGGGGTGCGATTGGCTGCTGATGCCGAGCGAGCGAAGGCAACATCCGAGCGCGAGCGATTAAACATGTATCACAAGAGTTTGATAGCGGGGTGCGATTGGCTGCTGATGCCGAGCGAGCGAAGGCAACATCCGAGCGCGAGCGATTAAACATGTATCACAACAGTTTGATAGCGGGGTGCGATTGGCTGCTGATGCCGAGCGAGCGAAGGCAACATCCGAGCGCGAGCGATTAAACACGTAGAGGGTTCGGAAAAAGCGATCTTGTCCATCACTCATTTTCAGCTCTCTATTGCAGCAGCTCTAGTTGATTCGAAGTCAGGAGTAGTGACGCGTATAGGGGAAGAAGTCCGTGATTCAGGGCCTGGTGACATCGCAGCGGGACATTGCCTCATTTATTGAGAACATCTAGAATAATATATAAGTAATAATAATAACAACGTAAACGTTTCCACCTTTTCAATACTAAAATATATTCACAAAATTATAAATTACACGGTACTAATTTCGACCCATCTAGGGGTCATCATCAGCCGTATTGGAGCAAAGATCCCTTTTGGCGAAATCCTAACAAAATGTTATTTTAAAGAATAACAAGTGAAATGAGATGTTATTATGGTAATAGTTAATAATACAAGGAATATACATACTAATAGGTTTTTAACAAAGAATAAAGTATAAATGGGGTGTTGTAAAAATTATAATCATGGAAATCAGTTTCTTGTATTGAAATGACATATATAAAATTATATATGGCTTAGGAAGAGGTCTTAAGGTGGGGCTGAAGGGTGCGGGAGAAAGTGTAATTGTCTTGGAAAAGTACCTTTGATTAAATTTAGGATTGAGTTTAGGTTGGCTGCATTATTGTTTCTGAGGAAAGTGATAAATAGATCGAAGAGTATGTTGGGTTTCTCTGAGATTTCATTGAGATTGTGACTGGCATTAAAGTATTGGTCTAGGTGTATGTAGTAATTTTCCATTATGTTGAGTAAAGGGCCCTTGTTTGCTAATACACAATGCGCGGAATCGCAAAATTCGACGGCTTCAGCAATCATTTTATAGAAAGGATAATCAATAAACACAAACATCGCCCAAGAACTACCCTCAAAAAAAAATAACCAAACCTCGATCATTTTCCACCTTCACGTTCAACAATGATATCTACAAGTTAACCAACATCTTTAAGAAACAAGGCGTTAAAATAGCCTTCAAAACCAACAATAAGAACATGAACGTTTTATACAATACTTCTCACATCAACAAGACCAGCAGTTTTTTTTAAATCAGGAGTTTATAGGATCAAATGTACCACCTGTAAAAAAACCTACATCGGGCAAACCGGGAGAAACTTCATTATCAGATACCACGAGCACACTAACGCAATAAAATACAACAGATTTTCAGCCATCGGCCAACACATGAAAGATTATAACCATAATTTCACCAATATTGAACAAGACATGGACATCCTCGTATTAGCAAACAAGGGCCTTTACTCAGCATAATGGAAAATTACTACATACACCTAGACCAATACTTTAATGCCAGTCACAATCTCAATGAAATCTCAGAGAAACCCAACATACTCTTCGATCTATTTATCACTTTCCTCAGAAACAATAATGCAGCCAACCTAAACTCAATCCTAAATTTAATCAAAGGTACTTTTCCAAGACAATTACACTTTCTCCCGCACCCTTCAGCCCCACCTTAAGACCTCTTCCTAAGCCATATATAATTTTATATATGTCATTTCAATACAAGAAACTGATTTCCATGATTATAATTTTTACAACACCCCATTTATACTTTATTCTTTGTTAAAAACCTATTAGTATGTATACTCCTTGTATTATTAACTATTACCATAATAACATCTCATTTCACTTGTTATTCTTTAAAATAACATATTGTTAGGATTTCGCCAAAAGTGATCTTTGCTCCAATACGGCTGATGATGACCCCTAGATGGGTCGAAACTAGTACCGTGTAATTTATAATTTTGTGAATATATTTTAGTACTGAAAAGGTGGAAACGTTTACGTTGTTATTATTATTACTTATATATTATTCTCAGTTCAATACGGACCAAAAACATGAAATTCATAACCATTAACATCTAGAAGTCTGAAGCTTTGCAGTGTTGTAGGCATTATTTGTAAAACGGTGAAGTACCGTATTTACGTTCTCACGCCCTAATACACCGACAATTAAAAGCTATTTTGGACCATAAGGAGACATTCCTTACTGCCACATTGTGCACTCGTTTTATTGCGGTACAGTTTTTGTAGAATTTTAGCTTAGGAGATAAATTCATTCATTTCAGCTTAAAGTGAACAATTTATGCAGTTAAATAAGCCACTGCAGAGCCGGACAACGCTCATTGGGTGCAATATGTTGCCTTCCTCCCTTCTTCACCTGACGACTCATCTGCACATATCTCTGCAGAGTAAGACGAGGATTATCACGAAACCTTTACTTCACTGTAAGTTTACAACGAAAGTGTCTCCATCTTCATTCATTTTATTAGTTTAGAATCAGTGATCAGGAACCAAAACGTAATGTGGAAGAGGATGATTTTCCATTTACTAACTACATTATCTTGCTGTGTGACATGAAGGAAACATTTTACAGAAGTTCTGCGATCTCATTCGTTTTGAGTCAGATTTTACAAGGTTTGCATCTCCTTTTAGAGTTGATATCACACAGCGGTAAAGGTTTGGTTGCGCACAATGCTATCAGCATTCTATAAAAAATTCCTGTTCCTTTTTTTTTCTTTTAAACATGTATCGCTAGTAATAAGTATGCTCGGGACAACATACATGTATGTAAGTATATTTTCTTTAATTAAGCTTTCCAGATCCGAACCATGAGTGAACCTTTCTGATACACACTTAAAGGCTTCGGTCTGACAGATGAGTGCTAACAGTTCGACTTCCAATGTTAGAAAGTTAGTGGAGAGAGTAAAACCAAGATATTCACATAATTCGAAAATTTATTTGCGCTTCCTGCACCTTTCTTAGCGGTTAACATTGTATTCAGTGTAAAGGATCTTTGCACTAAATAAAAGGATGATTTAAGTTTTCCATTCATTGAATGCCACATTTCCCTATCCTGATGGTACGGAAAGTTTTCCAAAAGCATTATCCGTATCCAAACCGAGCACTGGTCTCACTCCGGCTTCCTCGGGAGCATTCGGTCGCACTCGGGTCAGCGCTGCAACTGTCACTCCCGCCGGCTTCCGAGCCTCTGAGGACAGTTCTTTTGACCTCGAAGCCCTAATATCGTCACGGTGGGAAGAGAGCAATACTTGACCAAGCAATGCAGGATGGAAAAGTTGAATATGAGGAGTCTAGCAGAACCAAGCAATGAATTTAGATTGCCCCCTGCAGGTACTTCCACTGCCTACGTCCACCACCTGAGAAGATGTCACGTCGAAATGCTGAAGTCGCTCATGATTTCACTTCACAAACAAATATAATAACTCGTTTGATACTTTTCTCCGTATGTTGATTTTAGGGAGCACGTTCCAGTATGTCTGGTGATGACTGCGGGATTTCTTGTTGGACGTTTTCTAAAAGAGAATCGTAAACTCTTACCTAATTTATTCCTTCACAGTAAGTTCCTTAGATTAAATCTTGTCTGAAATGCAGAAAGGGAATTGGCCTGATTACTGGGTATTAGAACCATAATTTTGGCTCAGTACGAGGTGATTAAATGTTTCTAGTGGAGAGATGTATCATATTCCTCTCCTGCACGAGCCACCCCTCTTCCTTCAGTTCTTAGCGAATCTCCGGAACATAACCAGCGTTCATTTATTCCCCAGCGTAAAGATATTCCTTTCCACAATTAGTCATAACAGGTAGTAACCTAAGTCAGCCCGCCTCCTAGTTCGGAGTCTGGGCTTTTGTGTTCGTCTTAATATTCGTACACATCTTCATTAATATACAACACATTACATTACAAACCATTACAGAATCACGCAATAGTGAATATCTTCCTCCACATAGGGTTAAACTCAGGAAAGTTATCCGCCACTAAAACGAGGCTAAATCCATACAAATTGCTGACCTCAATTAGTCAGTAAAAGACTAGGAAGGAGATGAAGATGGTTGTGACCAAACGTTAGCATTTTTTGCCGCTTAATTAAGGCCTACTATAGATCTTGGTTAATCTTGGCTACTCTATGCCTCATTTAGTACATCCCTGATCATGATCTCCTGTACACATTAAATATCGGGAATCCTTCTGTGAAGCCACACACCAAAGTATTCTTTACTACAGTTTTCAGACCTACTTTCCTTGCAATATATAATAACACTGGGGAGTGAAGACTTACAACTATACCACACTTTACCTCTAGGCTGACGTCACATTGCAAATCCTTGCCCTTTTTCTGTTAAATGGGGTCCACGATTGTGAGTTCAGACAATTCTTGACAAGTTCTGTTCTTCAAATATAAAGATTTTTTACATACAGGGAGAGATCAATTACGATTGACGACTATAATTGAATTTGCTCTTTGTATTTTTTATTTAATTAGTAAGTTTACCGTCCAAACTTGGTTCCTTCCTCGGACTCAGCGAGGAATCCTACCTCTACCACTCCAAGGGCAGTATCTTGGAGCGTAAGATATTTGATCGCGGATACAACTGGGGAGGAGAAGCAGTTCTCCTCCCGGACGGCCTCACTTGATATGCTGAACAGGGGCCTTGTGTGGGATGGGAAAAGTGGAAGGGATAGGAATGGAAGACGGAAGGAAGCGACCGTGGCCTTACGTTAGATACCATCCCGACATTTGACTGGTAAAGTACAAGAAAAACCACGGAAAACCACTTCGAGGATGGCTGATGGGGAATTCTAACACTTTCTGCTGAGTTGACCTCCCGAGACTGAGTTGACCCCGTTCCAGTACTCGTGCCCAATTTCAAATTTCGTGGCAGAGCCACGAATCAAACCCGGGCCTCTGGGGCTGCCAGCTAGTCACACTAACCACTACACCACAGAAGTGGCCATTTGTTCTTCTTTCTTACTCAAATACGATAGACTTACCGGGACGTAAAAGAACTCAAGCGGGACAAAATTTCGGCACCTCGGCGTCTCCGAAAACCGTACAATTAGTTAGTGGAATACAAAATCAATAACGTTATTATTATTATTATTATTATTATTATTATTATTATTATTATTATTATTATTATTATTATTATTATTATTATTATTATTAAGTTGCTGCTTTATTCTGTTGACAGGGTTGCCTAGCTGAGATGGCAAGGGCGTACTCAGTTTGACAGGTATTTCTAACAGATTACAAAAAGGAATTCCATTTATTGAGTGACACAAGGCCCTCGGTTCGTTCAGTCCAAACCAGAAATGAATGCCGTACCCGAAGACTAACCACGATAATATACTTTGTCTTGAATTAACGGCTGGTATAAACCTCTTACTTTCCTCTCCTTCAGGTTTTTTCATAGTCGGTATGTACAGCTCGAACTTTCGCTATTTCAGGAAGATAGACCTTATATTAAGTTGCTTCTAGTGTAATTTTCTTATTATTCAGATGTGAATGTAACTGAAGATATCTTGTACATGATGAAAGTTTAAATCAGAGGTTTCTGCTAACGTGGGTAGGAACTCAGATTTCTTGAAGAGAAATCAAGACTTACTGCTCAAAAATTTTCTCCTAATACTTAGACAAGGAACGAGAGACTGAAGGATGTACATCTGAGTAACATCTTGTGATAATAACACTGCATTTACTTTTAAATAATCAACTTTCTATCTCTGTAATATGACATTACTGACAGTCTTAGATAAAATATCCAAACCGAGCGGTTTGACCTTATGGTTAGGTTCGTGTAGCTGTGAGCTTACATTTGGGACATAACTTAGTGGGTTCTAATCCCACCGTCGACAGCCCTGAAGATGGTTTTCCGTGGATCCCCATTTCCGCACCCAACAAATGTCTTAACGCCCTTTCTCCTCTTTGCGTCACTGAAAACCTTCGATATATTAATACGTTAAACCACAGGTAAAACTTATCTCTAAATAAAACAATTATTAAATGGAATAATAAAAATAACTACAATGAATTGCAGTGAAATGCAGAATACTTCAATCAAAGCCAGTGATCCAGATTCTATAGTTCAGATGCTCTGTCGAAGCTCTTTGTATTTATAATTTGCTTGGAGTCGCACCGTCTTGCGGAGACGATGAGGAAATGGAAAGAAGTGACCGTAGCCATAATTAAGGTGTAGCCCCAGCATTTGCCTGGTATGAAAATGGGAAACCACGGAAAACTATCTTCAGGGCTGGCGACAGTGGGGTTCAAACTCACTATCTCCCGAATGCAAGCTGATACCTATATGACCCAAATCAAGTAAACACTTGCTCGGTCATTGAATGTCAGTGAAAAAGCATATGCCTCTTACATCTTAAGTTAAACTTTCAAAAGATTGACCGTAATGTATTTCACTAATTAAAGAAGTCATTCATATTAATATTTATTAGGTTATTCAATTTTCTTCATTTTATTTAATCTTGTGTTTCGGTGACTTAATGTACTAAAGGTGTTTGTACACAAATGGGAACTACCTTTAAGTTTGTGCTATTGCCGTCTTTATGGGACAATAAATACCTGTTGTAACTTTGGATTATGACTAATATAGGTTATATAAATTGAAGTAAGATTCAATTTCTGTAGTGCTTAGGAGAATGGAAAGGAGATGTTTGAAATCTGCTTCAATTAAGCGTGGGATATTTCGTAACCTAGTATCCAAAGAGTTATCTCTGTCCCTTCAGTCCTGCAATGCAATATGTACTTAACGTCCTCGACAGTTTAATCGCATGATATTAAAACCTTATTTTCTTAGAAAACAATATAATTGTCCTAACGATCCTAAATGTAGTCACTCAGTTACCTTTTTGCTTTAGAAAATCGATTCTGGAGAAACATTTGCCTCATCTGAATAACTCTGCCTGACAAACTGACAAACATGGTATGAATTTGATACTGTGGCAACTTGACAACACAACTGGAATGAATTGTACGTGCGGAGAGAGTTTTAACTAGTAATTTAACTTTCTCACTTCCGGCAAAGTTGAAAGTTAAAATTCACCAAAAAACAGCAGTAATTGAATACGTGTCATGGTACAGAGTTATTTTCTGCATACAGGTAAAATTAAGTTTGAGCAACAAATTTGCTTAGTGAGGCTAATGTCATATTCGTTGTTGCCATTCCCCAGATATTGTCTACCAAAACCAGGGAAAGCTAAGGACTTCTACTTTCATGAACCAACTATTTTGAAGCACATTTTTTTATTCAAACAAACACACCCCAGCTGAAAAACTATATCAGCTTGTAACACGTTTTAATTTCGTCAATAATTATTTTCTAATGTAGAGTACGTTTTCTCGGACAATGTATTTGGTCAAAAGTGAGAGATGGACTGCCGTATAACACATGTGTGTACTCTGCCGTGTTCGTTGTTACCATCAACTATCCATCAAGTATACCTTCAGAGTGTAAAATGTAAGCCCATTTATTTTACCTGTACAACCAGGTCTTTCGTTGAGCTAACAGATACAAAAGTTACTAGAATAATATCGATCTGAAGGAATGAAGGTAATCTTACAAAATTACAAGTCGTAGTGCAATATAAAATATAAATATTAAAAATCTACATTTTATTCATCCTAATCAACCGCGGTTTTGGGAACGATCTTTATGTTATTGAGATTAATTAAATTACATTCTAAATAGCACACACATGTGGTAAACTCGTGTCTACGTCCTAAAGTGGTCCAGCTCTTTTCAGCTGAGTTCCATGTACCATTACAACCACATACCACCGCTCCTCCCATTCTTGCATTTATGACAGTGTCGGGAATCGAATCCGGCCCCGAGGAAAGAATCTAAGAGTGCTGACTTTTACGCTTTGGATGTGGACAGAAAATGTGATGATATAATATTACTCCTTAAAATTCCTAATAACTTATATGCATTTCCATATTTTGTTCCCATTTCATCAACTAAATTATAATTTTACACTGAAATATTCATGATTGAAAATTTTGAAATAATATTCAAGCTCAAAATCTCGAAATTAAAGTTAACTAACATTCAAACATATCTCCGTTGAAAATAAAATTCAGGAAACTGAATCGTCAAAAATTACCAGTGTTTCGCCTAGAGTGCGGCATAGGCACATCAGTTGGATACCGCACCTTTTCCAAGACAATGGCCGGCTAGTACTCCGGTAGCGACATCACTGACGACGACGAAAATGTTTTCATTCCCCGCCCTGAGGGCGAACCGGACCCCGTAGATCGTAACGCGATCTCTCGTGCCAGGAGCAGTGAAGAGAATAATGCGATGCTTTCAGATGTAGGAGATGGGTAAACGATGTGAATATTATGGAGGAGCCACTCGGCTTAGGGAAATAACTTTAGATGGAGGTTTACACCGGAGTGTCGAGAAGGAAGTTGCGTGGAAAGGTAAGGTGGTGAAGTGTTAAAGCGATATGGTAAAGTACAGTAATGAGATGTTGGAGATATGCAGGGGTAGGCGGGGGTGGAATGGAGAGATCAGAAGAGGAAGTAGGTGGACGGACATGGTAAGAACGTTGAAAGCGGGGGTTATCTGGCCAGGTATGTCGACTAGATGTGGAGGTGCGATGGCTAAGGCGGAGAGGTGAGCGAGACGGTTCGACGGTATGATGACGGCCGTAGAGAAGTGCTCCGTTGGACATGAGGTGGGCGACGGCTGCTGCGCTGTGAAGCTGAAGTCTGATTAAGTACGTCCGGCCGGTGGAGTTGTAGATGCGGAGCGCCCTCTTGACGGGTATGGCTTGAAGGCGGAGTTGTTCTTGAATGTCGGTTGCCGGGATGAGCGGGCTTACGCCGTGGACGACGCAACTGAAGACTTCGTTTGTGGCTGATGTTGCTGACGGTGATGAAAGTTGATGAGCGGCTGCTGCTGGTACGACGGACGGTGGTGGTGACGTAGTGGTTGGCAAGGCAGAGGTAGATGGCGTAAATGGGCGGGTGAAGTAGGGGGGAGGAATACGTAATAGACGAGGTAGATCAACAGGAGGTAGCGCGGGAAGGGAGGTGGATAGAATTGGCGATCTTGGGACGAGTAACAGTTGTGATGGAAAGGGAGGAGATGGTGTGAGCAGGGGTCGCAAAGGCAGTGGTGATAGGGGTGGTCGTCATGAAGGTTGATCGTAGGGAGGCTGACATCCAACGAGGAGTCGGTCTATATGCTAATTCGGGTCGGCGGTAGCTTGTAGTATGGATGAGGAGCCACCCGGCCGATCAAAAATATGTGGAGTTTCTTCGACGAGGATCTGGAACGTCCGCGTGAGAGATGTCGACACCACTCTCTACCTATTAAATGTTTTCATTCCCCACCCTGAAGGAGTCGTAGACCCTGCCATCACCGAATTTTGCTGTACAGTTTTGTTTAAAACTGTGAAGCTGGCGCCCATACAATACATAGAGAAATGGGAAACCATGCAGTGAGACCCCGATATACCACACCTCGTTGCCATTCCCGACCTGCCCCTCCTCCTCAACCACCCAGTCCACATCTCCGAACTTATCCACACCCACCCCGTTACTTTTCGCCACCATCGCCAAACTCTCACCTCCTTAGCCTCCTACTAACTTCTCTTGTTAATTTCTCCTCCTTCTATCACATCCTTGCACTTCTTCTTATCTCTTGGTTAAACTTTCCCTTCTTGGCTTCTCTCCTAAACGACTATTTGTAAATCTGTCCATAAAGCACTATATAGACTACACATCCTTTATTCTCATCCTCTTAACTCCTTCATACCGACTTTTACCCACCTCCCTCTTCTCTCAAATCTTCCCAACCCCGTCTAATTTCCTGGCCAGAAAGAGAGCAACTACACAATGGTGAAACCTAAACCACTCCAGCTATTGAAATATTTCCATGACCTTTACAAGGCATATCTCCGCACCCGTGACCCAAATACCCTCCACTAACATAGAACTACCCTCAGACATGCTCGTTCATTCATCAAGGCTATGAAAAGAGAAGCCTGGGCAAATACTTGTACTGAATTATCCAACACGACTGATACTCGCAAATATTGGACCAAATTAAAACAACTGACACACATACAGAAACCCTACCCCAATTATTCAATAATACATAACAAATCCGCGCCCAGTGATCCTGAAGTAAAGGCCGATATTTTTTCAGATCATTATAGAGTAATTTTCTCATCGTCTTCCGATCCCCATTTCTACCATCCTGACCACGTTGTAATAACCGAATATGCGGATATCACTCAACCTCCTCTTCGACCTAGCTTTGAACCTCCTTTCGCCCCTGATTCCCAATGTCCCCTAAAATATTTACCTCCCAAAAACCGCGCACCCCTTATCAGACATAAAAGACGTACTCAGGACCAAACAGAACACTGCCCCTGGTCTAGATCAGATTACTTACCGACACATCAAAGAAGTTACACATCCCTTCCTACAACTCGTAAGTGCAGTATATACTATCATTCTCCATGCTGGATTCTTTCCTGCCCTTTGGGGACATGCTACTATTTTGTTATTTTTAAAACCTAAAAAACTACCATTCCTCCTAAATTCATATCATCCTATCAGCCTTCTAACAGTGTATTCTAAAATCTTAGAAATCATCGGTTTCCGTCCTCAGCACTCCACACATGATCACCCCTTTCATATCTCTGCATCCCTCACAAAATATTTACCTCCCAGAAACCGCGCAGACCTTAACAGTCTAGACGTTTAGAAAGCCTTTGACAAGATATGGATCGACGGACTGATATTTAAAGTTCGTCACCTCCCGCTACCTATGACGATCATCCTCGCCCAACTTTCTTAAATTCCACACAGCCCAAATCAATATCCATAATATATTATCTTGCACCTTTCCTATTATAGCAGGAGTCCTACAAGGTAGTTCAGTGTCACCGCTTTTGTATATCTTGTTTTGTATCCATATTCCCCAACCTCTTCGCCCACTCAGATTATATCAGTTTTGCTGTTGACGTAGCAATACTGGCTCTAGGAGCTAATAACCGATCCCTGCAATCCCGATTACATACCTACTTAAGTGAGCTCGAACAATGGCTGAATCTTTGGCACATCAAAATCAATGTAAGTAAAACACAATTTATAATTTTCCGCAATCGTAAACGTAGATGCCGTCCTACTAACCAAATTTACCTATCCTTACATGATCAACCCCTTACCGAAACCACCACTCTTACATACCTGAGCATCACTTTTCAAAATAATTTGAAATGGAATATACATCTGGACCAGATTTACAAGAAGGCATCCCGCAGGTTTCACCTCCTCCACAGGTTGTTAGGTCAAACCTGGGGATTAAAAGCAACACAAATTATTAATACGTACAAAGCCTTTGTTCGACCTGTTATCACGTACGCCTCCTTATCCTGGATCTCCGCCTCCCTTCTCCAAACCTCGACTTCTTAAAACTAGACCGTCACGCCATCCGACTGGCTTATCGCCTTAGACCAGAAACTAGTAGTAAACCACCACCTCTCCACACTATATCAAGCTGTGTCATCCGCGGCGTAGAACCTACCATCTCGGAACGGGACATTCTCCAAGAACTCCAGGCAGCAGGCATCCCCGCTCGTCGTGTGTTCAGGATTTACAACGCCTCCGGCCTTACTTTTATGATCCGAATACACCTTCCCACCGCCGATGATGTGGAACAACTTATCAACACTGGTGCCTACATCTTTCGACATCGCTTCAAAGTGGAGCCCTCGCGTTCCCCACTCCAACCTTTTCGCCACCCAACACTCCCTTTCGTCACCCCCGGCCAGCCAGTCCTACATTTCAACCTAATCAACTCGTTCGTCCACCCCTACCCCTACCTAATTTATCCTATCAACCTCCTCCGCAACTTGAACTCCTCAGACTCCTCACCACTTCATTATGCAGTATCACCGCAACATTACACCTTCTAACTCTTCAATTCCATCGTAGCCCTCTCATCTAAAATTTGTCAACCATTGCACTCTCCTCTGAATATTTAATCCTTGCACATATCGCCGATAATTAAATACTGTCCGCACACACCTCCTAATTCCATACATCAAATTACCCTCCTTCCCATGCCATCACTCCTTCTCCAACCTGCCAAAACTCCTGGCCAGAGTGAAGGCGTTACCTTCAGGGTGGCCTGCCCCTCCCCTTCAGGGAGGGTAATGAAAACTAGAAAACGTAACGGTGGTGTCCGGTGGGAATTCTCTATTTTTTCGGCCGGGGTGACGCCTCATCTGTACTCGCACCTCGCCGAGCCCAAAGCACAAAGGCTGACACCACAATTGGAAGTCGGCTATATTCACTTACGTCCTCGATCCACTCCAAACTGGTCTCTTCGAAAATGGCATCACCACTGCACTTCCCTCGACTGGCCTACATATATACTACACGTCGTCCCGCCCAGCTGATGGACCCAGCGCCTGCTCTTTCTACAATTGTTGCATCGCCGTTGATATCGTCTTATTCTTCCATCGTCCCAGCTACCACCACCACCACCACCACCACCACGACCACACCTATCACCACTACCATCTTCGTTTCTGCCGTCTTTACCGTTCCTACCACCACTACCATTCTGTCTCATCCATTCCCTGTCACGACGTTTCCTCCTCTTCCTACTCAACACCATGCTCAACGGTCCGACTCACAGCAACTGCCTGTCGACAAAGCTGCAACTGATTCCTCTACGGTTCCTGAGCACCCACCATCGCCACGGCCGTCTGATTGCACTACCAATTATACTTGTGTCGCCTGTGGTGTGTATCCTGATCTCCCAGTCGATGTCATCACTTCTGCCCTCCATCAAGCTGGACTTTTTGTCACTGGAACCTCCAGGATATACAACTCCACTGGACCTACGTTTTTGGTACGTCTCCACTTCGCCACGCCTGAAGCCGTCAATCACCTGCTCACACATGAACTTCAACTTTTTGGCCGTACTTATCGTGTGGAACCATCTCGTTCTCCTCCTCGTCCTCAATCTCGTATTCCCTCACCCCGTCGGCGTCCCCGGCCTTCTGTACCTCCTCTTCACTCACCTCGACAACGTCTTTGGTTCACTCCACCCTCCCACAGCTCATTTTCCCCATCCCCGCCTTCATCCGATCTTTTCCGTCTTCTCTTAACCTCTCTTGCTACCTTCTCCTCTACCTTCCATCTCATCGCCTTCCATCTTTTCTCTTATAACTCCATGTAACTCTACATTGTAAAACATGACTCTGTCTTTGTATCACTGTATATTCTTGTCAATAAGGCTCATAAACAACTACAACCCTCTTAGCCAAGAGGCCATTCCTCCACATCTCCCTTTTCAAACTCAGCTTTACCCTTCTCCTTCATATAACGCTTCTCCTTATCCCCGTCACCTCTCCCGGCCAGAGAGAGAGCGTAACCCTCTAGGTGGCCCGCCTCACCCCTTCAGGGTGGGGAATGATAACCTCCTCGAACGAACGAACGAAGTGATGTCCCTACCGGCGTACTACCCGGCCAGTGTCTTGGAAAAGGCGCGGTATCCAACTGATGATCCCGTGCCACACACTGGGCGAAACACTGGTAATTTTTGACGATTGAGTTTCCTGAATTTTATTCTTAGCTATCTCAGTCGGAAGCCATATTTTGGTCATATCTCCGTTGAGATTAGAAACTGTAGTAATGTAAATACTGATTATGATTTTATTATATTTTTAACACGTTTGTCTGTGTCTGTTAGGTCATCAGCCCAGAGGCTGGTTGGATCCTCAAATAGCACCACCAAAGGTTATGCGGTTATAAGGAAACCACAAAAACCAATGGCAGCACCAAAATGAGGCGTACTAGGCAAGACGAGGAGTGAGATAGTTTGCCATTGCTTTCCTCACTGGGTCAGAAAGTGCTATTACAGCACGACTGACCCTATGAGCAACACCTTTCATAACACTCAGATGCACAAGTCGTGCTCTGAATGTCATTACTCAGCACCACCCATACCCCAGCAGCTTCCATATTGTCACAGCCATGGATGAGACTGGGACTTCGGTGAAAGCTACACTTTACTCTGGCCTGTGCCAAGAGATGGATACAAAAGTACTGTATCCATCAAGAAATGGCAGCAGGCAACATGTCTACGAAATAAATATTATTTGACGTCTGTTTCTAAATTAAGTATTAATTTTTAATTCACAGATTCAAAATAAAATATCTTCTCACAATTCCTCAAATTAAGAAAGCAACGCTGGACCAAAATCTCAGCAACTTTGGCAATAAACACATAAAGCCATCAACAAACAACAATCATCACTAACACGGATAACAAATCAATATAAAATATAGCTGTCAAATAAACAGGATTTAATAGCATGTGTCAAACAAACAGAAGTGCTTAGGAATAATAACAGCAAAACACAGGCAATGGTTTTCCCGATAATATTTAATCACATTTTATAATGCATTATTAAATTAAATGTCGTAAATCATGTCAAACATAGCATAGAATTATTTTATTCAGAACGTTACACTATGTGTCCACACGCTAGTATATTATCCTATATAAAATATTTGTGGATTGTGACTGTGTATGGTAAATGTGTTCGCTTGTTTGAGCTATCACAGGGCGTACTTGGTCGTAAATAAAATAATATTGGAATACAGCGTCTTCATAATAGAACATCGAGCAATACCAGTAACACATAATGTTGTGATTAAACTCACATGAACTGCGTTAAAGATACGTTATCCTCAAATAGTACGAATTCACTGGAGAAGGCAATATCCTCTCCGTCGTATCGTGGCTTTAAATCATTCTGATAGTGCCAAGTACTGTCTTGTAGTGTTCAAAAATAACATCTCTCGAGGGAATTCAACAACACCCTCGCTAATTTCTCATAAATGCCTCAAATATTTGACTCAAGCAGTTAGCATGAACTGTATCAAAAACGGCATAAACATCCAAATAATCTGAACGACGTTGACAATATAACTGTATTACACACAGCACATACCCAGCCTCTACCGGCACAGTACGTGAGGGTACACAAAATCGTCGTTTACCAATTGAAGGACTGCAAAAGCACAAAGAAACGCAAGCATGGCACTCATTTAAATAATGAATGTTGTTCATCCTAACTGACACGTGTTCTTCAAATTATATATATATATATTATTATTACTAAAATCTTTACTTCCCACGTCATATCTACGCGCGTATTTATTTGAGATGAGCTTCTATATCTCATACAACGAGGTATCGCAATTTATGGAGATTTTACACAATTAGACAGTCACAAACAATCATCGTAATGAAAAACCAGTCCTGTAAAAATATTTTTGTACACTAAATATGGGCTTGATGTTATTAGATCAAATATTATTAATCCATAACCTCCATCCACACTTGATTATCATAAGAAGTTTCAACTATCATCATTACACAGTATATTTAAATATCCACACAGTAATTCAGTAAAGCATGAGGCTTAGGCAAATACTGCGGTGAATTATGCAATACATAAGACAGATATGGAGTGGAAAAAGTGGCATTTTCTTTCGCATACGACGAGGTAATCTATTTACATGAATCTACATCATAGGAAATACTATCAAATTTACAAAAAGGAAACGTATTAATACCTGTAAGTCGACTTAGTTTAAATTTCCCATCCTGGACTCCTGGGTTATCGTCCTGGAATGGATGACTCTCAAATGACTCTCAAATATCTTTAGAAGTTTGTTTTATATCGCACCGATACAGATAGGTCTTATGGCGACGATGGGATAGGAAAGGGCTAGGAGTGTGAAGGAAGCGACCGTAGCCTTAATTAAAATGCCTGGTGTGAAAATAGAAAACCATCTTCAGGGATGCCGACAGTGGGGATCGAACCCACTTTTCCCTGATGCAAGCGAATTGCTACGTGAGTGAAAATATTAATTTTCTCCGAAGGTGATTGAACGGTTGTCGTAACCAAGTCAAAAGATCAGTCCTAGGCTACGATTTATTTCGTACTTCTAAATCCAGGGAAGGGAAATACATATTTCCAATTACTGCCGTCTTCACTGCATTCAGGACTGAAAAACATGATGGTTATAAATTTCAGTCACATCTTGCCTTTGCGAAACACATTATATTGTGATATTACGGTGAGCTGTTGCCTTCAATAATGTTCTGAAACGAAAGTTACCTCGGAATCTTGGAAATTTCCTGATGAGTGAATCCCATATGTATTGGTCATCCAAAGGAATTATATTATTGGATCGATCAATGAAACATTAAATTTCCATGTACTTAATTTCTTGTAGTTCATTAAACCCTTGAATGCGAAGAATTTACCTTATTATACATCATCAGAGAATGTTAATCTTTTCAGAGTTCGGTCTGCAAGCCTCTGTGGATAAACTAAACGTCCCCACAATAACTAGCTCTGTGTCATCGTTCATTTCCATATCTCTTATATTTCATTAAAAACTGAGTCTAACCATCATCACCTAGGATGTTCTTACCGTTCATTATTCTCCTAAACAATCTGCATCCCTCCATTCATCTTGTACGACCCTACCACCAAAGTAGGCTTATACGCACAAAATATTATTTAGACAATAAATATACTATTGTGAGGTAACGCAATCCTCTTCCGTCGTGAGAAAACAATTTTATGCTTTGAAGTACATTATACATTGAGGTAACTTATAGATAACTCTCAATTAAAATACTGATGACGATTACAAACGCATAGAGGCAGGCAGGGCAAGGCTCGCAATTGATAGAAAATCAAGTTCAACCTCAGCTGAACCTTGATGTCGTACTACAGTATGATTGTATTAATTGAAAAACAGGAAAGTATGGACAACACTCTCATCGATTATATTCAGCGGGCCAAATTGGGTCTCAAGTGGAAACACGAATCAGAAGGTATTTCCTATTCTTCCGGAAAAATCGAATTGGTTCCTCTAATTCATCCGTAGAAATATCAAATTTCTGTTCCAAGAGGGACGCTTGCTCACTTCGGCCATTTCCTTCAGTCTTTGAGGTCCTACAAGAGCTCATTCCAAATCAGTAGCTGCCCGCATGTGAAGGAGCTGAAGATGACTAATAGTCATGCCGGACGATGACATCCGCAGGATTACCACTTAGGCCGCTGAAATCAGCCAACAAGATACAAAGTGGCCATGTAGCTGATGGGGTATAAATGTGACAGTTTAGACTTCAGAGAATGAATAAAACCTATAAATAAACTGTATTTCCATTTCTATTATTGGAATATGTTAAGGCAAGGTAAGATGAACTACCGGAACTTATTTCGTTAACTGTATGATTAATTCTGGTTATACATGTTTGCGAAGATACAGACTAAAACTCGCCAAAATAGGTAGGACTAATTTCGCCTTAAATATATCTTGAGAGCTTCCTATTCAAACATTTTCACCGATGGACCTCGACGTATACATCAATGAACTGCGCAAATGTATCTTTCGGTTACTATCACAACAAGTCCAAAGTGGGAAGATACTCCACTTTAAACGGTCCGTCACTCAATGATAGTTACATTAAATCACAGTTACTGAAAGCTCTTATGAACTTACAAGCCAAAGGACAAATATTTTTGGATAAGCTATTTGTTTTATGTCATCGGTTGAGTGACAGATGCGTGGTTTGCCTGTACTGTTACGGCTGAAGTATAGGGTACTAACTGCCGACATTGATGATATAATTAGTACTTAATTCTCAGAAAAATGTTATGACAGAGCTTTGTTAAAAATTACATAGTACACAGGCCAAGGAGGCCTCTAATTAGCCACTCGCATATATGAAATACGAACGATGATCACAACATCACTCATGGCCATGAGTTTTAATCAACGAAACACTCATGGGGAAAAATAGATAATATGGGTAGTATTCTGACTGGCGTTGGGAATCTGTCCATCAGGGAATCTTCCATGAGCCTGCTGTTTCGATACATCAAAACCTATTTCTATATCCATTTCGACCATGCTGTGTGCAAATCTGTCTAATCTCATAAATGATGGGTAGCTCAGCTAATACTAATAATAATAATAAGAAGAAGAGGAAGAGGAGGAATAAGAATAATAATCGTATGGCATCAGCTACTTTGTGTAGGCATTTCAGTCAAAAACTGAAGATCTCTGTATACATCAAGAAGAGCCTACGATGATTGAAAAGTCTTCGTGAAGATTTTCGTGAATTGCCTGTCGCATGTACGTCACAGGTCTTTTCGAACCAACTGTTCAGCTCTCAACATACTGATTTACCCCAGCAGATAATGTGCGTGGCACATTGTTAGGCTAGTTTCCTTTCAGGTTACAGCGATTAACACCAGGTTTTGGTATCGTTCTTTAACATTACTTCTAGTATTTAGCAAGTAACTCATCAAGGACTTCAGCAGCTCGATACTGCGTATTTACAAGGGAAGCTTCTGCGACATTACATGGCATATTTCCTGAAATTTCCTTGGAGAATGGATATCGTGTAAGAACATCCTGCACAAAAATCACCTGCGAGCGGAAATATCGCGTGACACCAAGGCTAGCCAGCTGCAATGGACATCCCTATCAGTTTGGTGACTGAGGAGGGGAGTGTTAGCAGTCATTCGTGGTCTGCTGTTTTCTCTCTGTTGTTTCTTCGGAAGCAGGAGAACAAAATTATAACGAATACGATGACTCACGCTGTGCGTATGTTGTGCCAGCATGATTTATTGCACACCGTCAGGGCCTTATAAGGCCTGTACTAATCGACTGAGACATCTACTACTTTTTACCCTGCGTTTTTCCACATATTCCAATATAGGTTTCGGACACTGCTAGGTAAAAATCGCTGCTAATTTTTACTATATTACTATTTCATGGTACGTAGATTATATTTATCAGCGAAATTTCTGGTAGGTTGTGATGTGATCTCAATGAAACTTCTTCCCTTTTGAGATGTATTATTGTAATTTTTCCACAGTACATGTGGTTCTGCTGCACAGAGACAACAATATCCACTCACGTATCAGATAGATAAATACCGCGATATGCTGTTGAAATTTCTCATTGGAAAAGGTAATACTGACTAAACGTGGAACTCAAGCAATCATGCAACGTCATTCGCCGTGTGCCAGCACACGAATGCAAGAGTTGACAGGCGCTTCAAACGACTGATCCTAGCGTGCGGTTTGCAATTAGGTAATACCTACTCACTTTGGTGCTACAACTACTCTCGTGTCGAGGATGAAAACGTCCGTCTCATTGTTCTGAAACCAGACAGTAGCAATTTCAATTCTAGTTTTATCAGCATGGAAATCTCTTGGCTGCGCATAGAGTCGTTTAAATTCAGTTGTTACTGGAAAGTAGAACGAAGTGATCGAAACCGATTGGAAATGACAGCCATCCCAGCTCTCGCCAGCAGATGTTTCATTTCCATAACGCGGTGGACAGAGTATTGCACTTGTTCGCTCGCAGTATCAAGCAAGTTCGAGTTGTTGTTGATTGTATTCTGGGCGAGTTTTCGATCACAATGGGCTACGGAGAAAAACATGACATGGAATGCTTTTGTCCGGTTAATACATGCCTATATATTTGATAGTGATTCAACGTCGCACTTAAACATTCAAGTTTTGGGCGACGCGAAGATGGGAAAGGGCTAAGACTCGGAAGGAAGTGGCCGTGGCCTTAATTAAGGTACAGCCCCAGCATTTGCCTGGTGTTAAACTGTAATTTGTTAATAACATTTCATCATGGAGGCTGAAACCACCGTAAATGAACGAAGCTTTTTTAATAACGTCAGTTTTCAAGTAGTAAACGTTAAATGGATGTCTGGCGGAGATGGCGGTAAAGACGTGCTGAGTTCTACCGGAAGGGCGAGAGTTAGAATCCCGTCAGAAAGTCGACTTCACGAAGTCACCTGGCCCTGAGGTGCCAAAATTGAGTACCAGCGCTATTCTCGTGAGTCAAAAACGGGGCCGAGGTTACGGATAGTAGAAATTTCTATTTTCCACTCCTTCAACGGCCTCAATTCCTCAAGCTTAACAACTTGCTTAGTCATCACGTGCTCTTATTTTATGTTTGTTACATTGAAATCATAAAACATTGAGCCTATCATTTACTTCTTGCCCATACTACCTGAGTTTAACCTCATTCTTTCACCTCGCATGACATCACCAGCGATGAGACTTCATAGCAGAAAATGTATATAAAATTTGTACATTTTAGATATATGAATTCCCATTCATAAAAACTGCTCACCGAGCTCGATAGCTGCAGTCGCTTAAGTGCGACCAGTATCCAGTATTCGGGAGATAGTGGGTTCGAACCGCACTGTCGGCAGCCCTGAAGATGGATTTCGGTGGTTTCCCATTTTCACACCAGGCAAATGCTGGGGCTGTACCTTAATTAAGGCCACGGCCGATTCCTTCCCATTCCTAGCCCTTTCCTGTCCCATCGTCACTATAAGACCTATCTGTGACGGAGCGACATAAAGCAACTTGCAAAAAAAAAAAAAAAAAAAAAAAAAAAAAAAAAAACCTGTTCAATTAATTAAATCATGTGATTACTTTAATAAGTTTTCAAGCTGTAGAGAGCATATTTACGTCGTATTTCCCGGAAACAGACATACAGGTTATGGCATCTACAAGACAATCTCTAAATTAGGCATTCCTAGTTGAATGTCCATTATTTGCACTGGATAATGCGTTATCATTTCTTGTTCACAAAATATCGGAATATAAAATCTTTAATTTTCCTAACTAACTTATAAGTAATATTTGCGTAAAATTTCAGTTCTCCAGCTTCGTAGAAAATGAGTGATTTATTGATAATGCGTTTAGGGTGTTTACCTAGATTTACCACACAACATCGGTATGAAACATTAAATTTCCTTAATTAACTTACAAAGAGCCACGGTGCCAAATTATATCCCAGTATCGTTGTGGGAAGAGTGTGATTTAGCGATATTATGTCTAGAGAGTTACTGCGATTTCGCATCCTTTAACACAAACCATTGTAATAAAACATTAATTAGTGAATTTCACAAATAGGATAAGTCCTCTCAGTTTTAAATACTACGTCGATGGGGGTGAATGTTCCTTGTGGGAATCACTGTAAGTACCTAGGTGATAATATAAGGAAAGGTCTTCATTGGGGTAATCACATAAATGAGATTGTAAATAAAGGATCAAGATATTTTCACATGGTTCTGAGGGTGTTTATGGGTTGTAGTAAGAATGTAAAGCAGAGGGCAGGTAATGCTCTGGTAAGACCCCAAATAGAGTATGGTTCCAGTGTATGGGACCCTCACCAGGATTACATGATTTAAGAACTGGAAAAAATCCAAAGAAAAGAATCTCGATTTGATCTATGTGATTTCCGACAAACGAGTAGCGTTACAAAAATGTTGCAAAGTTTGGGCTGGGAAGAATTGGGAGAAAGAAGATTAGCTGCTCGACTAAGTGGTATGTTCCAAGCTGTCAGTGGAAAGATGGTGTGGAATGACATCAGTAGACGAATAAATTTGAGTATCGTCTTTAAAAGTAGGAAAGATCAATATGAAGATAAAATTGGAATTCAAGAGCACAAATTGGATCGAATATTCGTTTATAGGAAGGGGGTTGAGGATTGAAATAACTTACCAAGGGAGATGTTCAATAAATTACCAATTTCCTTGAAATAATTCAAGAAAAGACTAGGAAAACAGCAGATAGGGAAACTGCCACCTGGGCGACTGCCCTAAATGCAGATCAGTAGTGAATGATGATGTTTAGCTTATAACGAACAGTTGTGCCAAAGTTCGGACCTTTATCTTTGTGGGTTATACACCCTATGCGATTTTGTAATATTGCTTTTAAGGAAGTTTCCTCAATTTAAACCCGTTCATCATAAAATATCGAAATGAAACATCTGCAATTTACGTAATTTGCATATAAAGAGTGTCTGTGCTAAAGGTGAGCCCTCTAGCTTCGTGGGAAGTGTGATAATGATATTGCAGTTTCGGTCATTACCGCTTTCGTAACAAATTATCGGAATGAAACCTCTTGATATTTTGTAGCTGGCTTATGAGGAATATCTGAACCGAATTGTAGCTCTTTATAAAATGATATTCTAATTTTGGTCTATGATCTAATTTCATCCCTTACAAAACATCGGAATAGAACATCCTCACATTTTCTAACTACCTTATGAGGAATATTTAAGCAGAATTGCAGCATTCTACATTCGTAAGAAGTGAGTGATAGTAATAGCGTGTCTAGGGTAGTTTCCCCAATGTTATTATTCTTTAACCCAAACACATCCTTACTTTCCCTAATTAGCTTACAAGGAACACCCATGCCAAATAATATCCCTTCAGCGTTGTGGAAAGTGTAGAGTGATATTGTGGTTAGGGTAATTACTCCAGTTCACCCCGTTTCTCACAAAATATCGTTATAAACATCTTTACTCTTTCTGATTAGCTTATAAGGAATACCCTTGACAAAAATCATCCCACTGTTTCCGTGCGAAGTGTGAAAATGTCATAATAATGTAATAAGAGTTGTTACCCTACTCTCCCCATTTCGATCACAAAACATTACAGTGAAACATCTTCGTTTTCCCCAATTAGCATATGAGGATCATCCGTACAGAACTGCTGCACTCTAGCTTCGTGTAATGTGACTCACTTAGTGGCATTGTGTTTAGGGTAGTTACCACAGTTTCACCCCCTATTTACCACAAAAAATCAGAATAGAACATTTTTAATTTTCCTAATTATTTTATAATAAACAGGTGTGTCATATTGTATCCCTCTAGCGTTAAGGGAAGTGTTCGATTTAGTGATAATGTTTTCATCCGCTTTATACCAAAAACATAGATATAAAACATTTTTTTACTTTCCTTGACTAACTACGGGGTGAACTGGAGTAATTACCCTAACCACAATATCACTCTACACTTTCCACAACGCTGAAGGGATATTATTTGGCATGGGTGTTCCTTGTAAGCTAATTAGGGAAAGTAAGGATGTGTTTGGGTTAAAGAATAATAACATTGGGGCAATTTGTACCAAATTTCGGCTCTCTAGCTTCCTGGGAAGTGTGAGAATAAAATGCTGTTATTAGGGAGTGTTAACACTGTTTCACCTCTTAATGAAAGAAGATCAGAATAAACCATCCTTGCTTTCCTTAAATAGCTTATAATAAACACGTGTGCCGAATATCAGTCATGTATCTTCTTAGGGAGTGTGTTATTTAGTAATATTGTTTTAAGGTACTTACCCCAATTTCACTCCATTTCACACAAATCATCGGAATAAAATACAGGGTCTTTATTTATGCTTGGCAAGGACTTTTTCGCTCGACCTCGGCCGCTAGTGATGGTTCAGTTGCCGGCTACCGTGCATGCGTATGTACGGCAGAATACTGTGCTCAAAATCATTTTCATGCATTATCATGCATTTATCATGCATTTTACTCACCATCTTTACAGTTTATGCTGAAAATGTTCCCCATGCGCTGCCAAACATAATCGGCATCTCCTAATGAAATTTTCGGTTAGTCTATCAAGTTCTTCAGCACTGCGGGATGCAATTGCAGCTCTTATATTGTCCTATGTTCGTCTAGTGTGTGAGGGTTGTTCCCATAAACTACATTTTTTTACATTCCCCACAAATAAAAATCACATACCGTTAAATCTGGGCTACGAGGGGCCACAGATTTTTACTTATGATCCTCGTACCAAACACGCTTCAGTAAGGAGGTAACGACATTTTCGTCTAATTTTATTGTTTACTGAACCTGTGCGTTTGAATCTCTTGGCCAGTTGTTTTATTGTCCGATTGATAGGAATGGGTCTCCCTGGAAATTTCACTCGAAATTTTGTCTTGTCCTAGCGCACGATTTTCTGCACTTAATGTAAGTATTGTGCAGATATACACGTTCACGTAACGAATATTTCACATACATTACAGCACTATACTCAATCACAATAAAACACTATACAATACGACATACAGTACGCAGTAGCTTCATTGAACACCCTACTATCTCGGAGCTCAGCTCTCAGCAACTGCAGCAAGTGCCGGAAACCGCGCGTGCCAGCGGCCGGTAGCGGCCTGTCATCGGCGGCCAAGGTCGAGCAAGAAAGTCCTTGCCAAGCATAAATAAAGACCCTGTATCTTTATTTTCCTAACTAGATTATAAGGAACACATATGCCAAGTTACATCCCTCTAACTTTGTGGAAAGTGTGCGATAGTGATATTGTATTTAAGGTAGACCCTCAATTTCACTCTTTTGTTATAAAATATTAGGAATACAATATCTGCTTTTCCTAACTACCTCACAAGCAACATATATGCCAATCTTAGTTCTCTAACTTCGTGGAATGTGTGAGAATTTGTGATGAGTACGTAAGTGAGTGAGTCAGTGCTTTCACTTTTATGTACAGAGATTATTAATTGTATTTCCCATCTCTTTGTGTAGGACTGGGGGTCTGCTACTTACCTCGTGGCCTCCGACTCGATTCCCATCTAGTACAAGAATTTTAATTGCACACTGATGGCCGGTACGAAGTTTATTCAGCATTTACCTACCAACAGCGGAGCTATCTGTTTCAAGAGGCAGAGGTCTCGTTCAAGAAAGGTAGTAGAAACTTTTTAGTGTCGTCTGGCTTGCCATCAGCTATTGCGATATCTGGGGCTTACATGACTGGGCAGCAGTCGCTAGGCATTACAATTTTCTTCTGCCAGACGGGTCTTTTTATTAACTACGTAATTATTTCTTAATCTATAGAATTATTTTGCCTTTGTGCTTTTGCGGAGTAGGGCGCTTGTGGCCGCAATTATTTACAGAAAGGTTAGTGCATTTTTCTTTCTATGAAACCCTAATGGAAATAAGTTTCCTTTTACAAGTTGCTTTACGTCGCACCGATACAGATAGGTCTTATGGCGACTATGTGAGACGAAATGACTAAAATTGGGAAGGAAGCGGCTGTGGCCTTAATTAAGGTACAGCCTGGTGCGAAAATGGGAAATCACGGAAAACCATTTTCAGGGCGGCCGGCAGAGAGATTCGAACCCACTATCTGCCAAATACATGCTCACAGCAGCCTTATATTAGGTACCATCCCGGCATTTGCCTGGAGAAGTAGTGTGAAAGCCACAGTAAACCACTTCGAGTATGCCTGAGGTGGGAATCGAACCCCGTCTGCTCAGTTGACCTCCCGAGGCTGAGTCGACCCAGTTCCAGTACTCGTAAATTCATGGCAGTGCCGGAAATTGCACCCGGGCCTCTGGGGGTGGTAGCTAATTACACCTGAGAGGCGGACTCCTACATTAATCACTGAATAGAGCATGGCATTCTGGAACCTATATTTTTACTTGAACATACATTAGCAAGTCGTGCAGTATATTAAATATGTATCCAATGTTAATAATATGTGAGCGGGTCATTTAATTTAGTAACTCAACTTATTTGTAACTTTTAGGAACAAACATTATATAATAAATAATCGTAACGAAGTATAACATGTGATTCATTTATTAAAAATAGAACATGGCTTGTTACTACTAACTTCTGAATTTTTGTTCATACTGAAATCTCGAAACTTAACCACAATAATTCAGCACATAAAATTGTTTGAAAACTCCCCGCGTTCTGACTCACTGATTGAAATATTTAACATTCTTTTTACTCTATATTCCCTCACCACAAACCAGATTAATGGAATGGGTCATGAATATGGAATTTGTAGACCATTTATAACTAAAACCTACTATCATACTTCGATGTACTAATTAATAGGATTCATTTCAAAATCTACCAAGCGATTCTATGAACATTGGTAAAAAGTTAAAAAGCAAAGTCACCTCCGTACAGGCCGCGAAGGCCCTTGGAGGAGTGGAAGGTAAAGGCTTCCACCATTGTTAACCTCGGCACGTGATGGGGTAGAGTGGTTGGCTCTACGTCCGGCCGCCTTTGCCCCCAGGAATTAACCTGGTACTCATTTTTGGTGTAGGCTGAGTGAACCTCAGGGCCATATGCACCTCCGGAAGTGGAAATCTCGTTTCTTAAATTTTGCGACTTCCTGTCGGGGATTCGAACCCACGTCCTTCCGGACGAACCGAGCACGCCTTTACGGCCTCGGCCAGGCAGCCCCTCTATGAACATTGGTAGTCACCTAAAAAGTTTTGCAACTATCCATTAATGTTTGTTTCTTTCACTCCCTTTGTCACCTCAGTGTAAAGTTATGAACCTGGGTAATATGAGTGCAACTTATTCTGTCAGAGTTTCTTTCTGAACAAGGTTAAAGTTTTTGACCTTCTTCAGATATTCGCTGCATAGCCGTACGGATTATCTATATCGATTGGAGCCTTGGTAGATACAGATCAGGAACGAAGGGCAAACAAGCGTCGAGCGCCATGTAGATATAGTGACTAACGAGCTGTTTTGTTTCCACGTGATGGAAATATTCAGATGGCGATTTTATCTCTGTTCAGATACTTGTATATAAAACTATGTTATGCTCGTAGACAAAAGAAACGTCCTAATTACTGGAAGCATGGGGGAATTCTAAGTTTAAAAGAAGACATAGTAATTACTCCGTTTTCAAGCATATCAGTATATACAATCCTCCAATAGGTTATAAATAATATACCTAATGTATTACTGCTTTTGAATTTTGGGTTAATACTTCATTTCGACTGACGTACATCTAATATTCAACCCACCTTCAATATCAAGCTTATTGTTTGTTTGCTGGTTTATTCTTTGTTGTCTTCTTGTTCATTTATCATGTATGGACGTTGATATTTCAGCAGTGTTTATCGAACCCTTTACCTTCAGGTTATGAAATGGCGCGCCAGTTAGTACAATTCGCGCAAGCCTGCCGGGGTAGGAAAACGATCTATAATAATCCGGTTGACCTTCGTGGCTTACGGATTTCGTGAGCGTATCTCTATAGAGAGAGCAGTATATAAAACTATGTTATCCTTGTTGACAAAAGAAACGTCCTAATTACTAAAGCAACGGGGAAGTTGGCCGTGCGGTTAGGGGCGCAGCCGTGAGATAGCATCCGGGAGATAGTGTGTTCGAACCCTACTCTCGGCAGCCCTGAAGGTGGATTTCCGTGGTTTTCCTCTTTCACACCAGGCAAATGCTGGGTCTGCACCTTAATTAAGGACACGGCCGCTTCCTTCCAACTCCTACGCCTTTTTAATCCATGGTCGCCAAAAGACCTATCTGTGTCGATGCGATGTAAAGAAAATTCTAATAAAGGAAGAAAAACTAAAAAACTAAAGTGTGTGAGAATAATGAGATAGAGCGTATGATCAAGTCCAGAACTACAATCTCCTTGTCTGAAAAAAACGATGTATGCTCGTTATATGTCTTGGGTCGGAACTATTCGGAGGACTCTTTCAAAGGATATACAGGCCTACTTCGGAACTTGCAAATTTCAAGAATGGATTCGAATTTAAACTGTTGTTGTGTTTTTTGCTTTTTTTTTTTTTTTTGTGGTAAGTCGAATTTGTATTAACACTCTCGTGCTTTGAAATTGTCAAAACGTTTCTCAAAGTTAATTATTATAAATTCTGATAGATTTTGACTTTGAACATTACAATATTTCAATCGAAATGACTTGGAATTCTTTCGCAAAAGTGAATGACAGAAATAAACTTTAATGTTTCAAATGCAGTTACTTGGAATTTTTTCGCAAAAGTGAATAACAATTAGTTTTTTCTTATAGACACTTGCCATAATAAACGAGTGCAATAACAGAATTACTTCAGACATTCAAGTTGAATATCGGCGTTAGTTCCTAAACATTTTGTAAGAAATTTGAATGTTATATTGTTAATCGGACATTCTATCTCAGCGCTGATGTGTACATACGTGAACAGTTTATTATTCAGTGCAAATAAATAGTGTTAATTTGCAATTATTTAACTTTGGTTTACGTGGAAGTTACCGTGTGTTCGAGAAGATTCGAACTTGGAACTGTTTTATTAAAGTGGGAAGTGACCACCAATTCATTTTTCATGTACGGTCAAATATTTCTTTATGATACCGAACAAACATTCTGGTTCTAAGTATATTGGAAATATTGGCAGTTACTTGTAATAAATTTATTAAATTAATGTTTGTTTTTCACATGTATGACCGAAAACCTTTAGAGGCACGAAGTTCGACATAATCAACATTCTCCCGGTCTCGAGACTAAGGCTTACTGAGAACTGATGATGCTTGTGTTTTAAAAGGACCTAACATGTAGGTCATCGGCCTTACTGAGAATTAACGTACAACTTTGTATCTTTTAATTTCCACTTGTCTTGAGTCTTGTCACACCGTATCATCTTCACGGCATATTGAGTCACAGTCAATCCGTCTTACTCAAAGTAACCCTCACCTCCGAACTAGTGATTAGTTTGCACGACCAACTCGTCACATAGAAAGTTTCATCAGCGCAGCTGTGAACTCCGGTGATTTAATTTGTCAGCTGAATCGAATACTATTAGCTTGATTAGCCCCAGGTGCCACACACCCACACACAAAGGAAAATAAGCCCTTGTTTGTGTTAGAGAGGAAGCCCGGGGATACGTTCCCTTCACGTAATTAACTTAATTTCGCTTGAATAAAAATATGGACTGAACCGTGCAAACATTACTGTATAGACAACTCACTGGGCGATACAAAGCTCATCGGTTTGTTTACCCTCTGCCTGCTCTCACTTGGAAATCAGAGGAAACATGTTTAAGAGGTATTCTCCATCGTAACCGCTCCTAACAAAGATACTTTAAGTAAGGCAAAGTAATCTCCGTATTCCATAATATTAAAATGTATGTGAAACGATCAATAAATGAATAAATTCATATTTGAATTAATGGACGATCTTCTCAGGGACTCTAATTTGTTGGACAAATCGTACCTATGTAACACGTAGCATTTTCAGCATTGAGGACTTACTTCGTTTCCCTTGTGCCCAACACCTAAATTTTCTTGCCTGAACTCCTTTGATCGGTTGTATATACTTCCCTGTACCAAAGATGTTAGCTTTGCTAAAATAGGAAGACTATCATATCCTTTATCCGATAGCTATATTCTTAGTAGAAACATTTCCTGATGAACTCGCATTCCTTATAAAATAACTATCAGCATTCCTCCCACAACGCCATCACTACAGAAACTGAGGAAATCTCTCCTTGTTGTCGTTGTTATCCCTGCTGTTGATAAGCACCTAGGAGTTGGTGGGGGTGATTATTAATTTAATAGGAAGTACAACTAGGCAACCATTCTCTATTAACACTAAGGTGAGAAGAAACATCTTGAAAGTGTCCGAAACTTCAAAATATGAAGGTATCGGCCAAAGGAGGACAAGGGCCACGAAGGGCATGAAAATAAAAGACTTCCTAGGACTCGCAATCTAATACTGTTGGGGTCAAAAATAAATAAGAGTTGACCAAGGGAGGTTGGACAGATTAGATGAAAGTGAGGAGTCAGTCACAAGTAAGCAGAATTAATGCCAGGACTCATCTGTGGGACGGGTGGTCTCCAACCCACGCTCCCAAGTTGAGAGCATCTGAGGTGCCTTTTAGTCGACTCTTAAGACGAGCAGGGGGTACAGTGGGAGTTATACTACCGCTCCCACCCACATGGGGAATCTGACCGATGAGCGTGCATGCTTTCGAGAAGAGAAGGGTTGATGATGGAGTTGAGTAGAGTCCAATTCTGTTGCTCAAAAACGAATACTCTCGAGTCCGATCCATTCCGTGCCGCTATCTCTGAACCATTGACGTAACTACGTGTAACTTTTTTGAACATGCAAGAAACAGCCGTGATATCACGTTGTTTATTCTGAGACGTCAATAAAAGAAGTTTAAATCGGTGAACAAAAGACTGGGCTATACAAATATAAGAGTGAACGCCA
Source organism: Anabrus simplex (assembly GCF_040414725.1). Classification (NCBI taxonomy): domain Eukaryota; kingdom Metazoa; phylum Arthropoda; class Insecta; order Orthoptera; family Tettigoniidae; genus Anabrus; species Anabrus simplex. The sequence continues at coordinate 1,437,637,231 of NC_090265.1, forward strand.
AATACATGTATCTGAAATCACAATACCCAATTATTATTACATTAAGGCAATAACATAATAATTAAGGCCAATTATTTGGGTTAGCACAACACGAAATGGTAAACGCACGAGACAGCCATGTAACTATTATAAGACTAAAGAAAATGACACTAAGCAGTTTCTATCACCATTTCGTTAGAAACTGCAGTTGTGTTGATCCATTTCATATTCACAATTCAATATTTCTGACAATGTTTTCTTTCACGCGATTTTGTTATTTAGACACACCAGATCAATTTAGAAGGAGACTTTTACAACGAGCCAATCTTGCCGGTGAACATTCTCCGTATTTGTGGAGCGTAATGTTATCATTATTGATATTTCAATTATTGATATTATTATTTACTCTATGGCTATCGTATGATATAATATTTAATTAACTTGACAGTTTTTGGTGATGACGGAAAATTCACTGAATTTATATAAATATCTGCAAGCCATCAGAAGCTTCTCCACTTTAATGCCTTTAAATGGGGTCACAACGGTGATATGAATGACTGACAGTGTATTAAGGCACATGAAATATGTTAATTTTTATTTTCTTCATTAAAAATCCGCCTCGAAGACAATGCATAATATTACATTTAGAGGATAAAAAAGAGGAGTAAAGTGTCGAATCTCCTCCACATATTTCATATTCATGCAATTGAGGAGATCTACAGGGGCACGTGATGTAATGTGGAATTGAGTGTTCGCATGCGAAGCGAGTCTTGAGTCCGAAATCGTAAGAGTCGATGTTCGCGATTCCAGATAGCATTCGTGTGCACCACTATTCCTCAATTTCTGTCCGGCTCAATGGCTAAATGGATAGCGTGTTGGCGTTTGGTTACAGAGGTCCCGGGTTCGATTCCCGGCAGGGTCGGGAATTTTAACCATCATTGGTTAATGTTTTTGGCACGGAGACTGGGTGTATGTGTTGTCTTCATCATCATTTCATCCTCATCAAAACGCGCAGGTCACCTACAGGTGTCAAATTGAAAGACCTGCATCTGGCGAGCCGAACATGTTCTCGGCCACTCCCGGCACTAAAAGCCATACGCCATTTCATTCTCAATGTCTGTTTGTTGGCACCAAAGCACAGCAATCTCCAACACAAGCCACAAAGCCCCTTGGAGGAGTAGTAAAGGCTTATATTATCCGTCAATTCGACACTATGGTTAGCTCTATGCCGTTCGCTTTCGCTCCCAACAGTTATCCTGGTACTCGTTTTTTGTTCAGGTTGAGTAAACCTCGGAGCCTCGTGTATTTTCGGAAGTGTAAAATTGCATTTCAAAATTTTTCATTATCATGACGGGAAATCTATCCCACGTTCTCCCCGGTGGACCGAACACGTCTTTACTGCCGCAAACACGCAGCCTTTTCTTCCCAGCGGAATATGATATATTTTCAGTTGTTCAGTCGTTCGAACACAATTTACAACTTTATCGTACACTAGCAAATGTACCCGTGCTTCGCTACGGTATTCTGCATTGTATACGAATATTGAAGTAAATACTGCACATGCAGTAAATAAGATTGTTTTAAAATAGCATGTCTCTTAGCGTTATCCGAGAAACAATATGCAGAGGTCCCCATACGTTGTTTCCAGTGTAAAGTGCTTGTTACGGATTTGTGATGATAACGACAGGCTCACTTCCCTACTGCGATTCACAATCGAGTTGGGAAGTTTACATTATAATTGCAGGCCCCATTGCCTACTGCGCGGTCACAATCTATTTGGGGAGTTTCCGTTACAATTGCAGGCCCCCTTTCCTACCTCCAGACATATTACAAATTGAAGAGTTTTTATTATGATGGCAGGAAACTTCCCTACAACCAGTCAAAATTGAGTTGTGCAGTTATCATTATAATGATAGGCCCCTTTTCCAACTGCCAGCCAGCTTCCTGCCAGTCACACCAAGTTGATGAGTTTCCATCAAAATAGCAGGCCAGTATGCCTAATGCCAGTCACATTTTAGATGGGTACATCTGTTTATAACTGCGGGAACGCTTGCCTACAGCCAAAGACTGTATGCTGCATGCTCCCTTGCCTTCTGAAAGTCAAATCGAGAAGTGAATTATTCATTACAATGGTAGGCCTGCCTCATTAATGCCAGTTACACAGGAATTGGAGAAGGACTCCATTCCTACTGCCAGTCATAGTCGGTGTGCGGAGTACTGATTACAATAGCAGACACACCCTTTCTCGATCGCTACAAAATCGACATCAGTGAATATATATAGTTCGACATACGAAAGTATGTGCTTGTTTACAATATTGCAGACCTTCATTTACAGATTAACTGCTTCTAAACGGTACATCATATCGAGAAAAGATTGTACCATAAGACGCCGGATTTAGCGGCCTAAATTGCTGGTCATATGATATCTCATCTATTCATGGGTCAGATTGAGTTAGAAACTTGGGTAAAATTTGTGTAAGATTATCTCACATTGCATTGCTTTTCGGATAATTAAGTGACAGCTACATACATAGCATTTGGCTCACATATGGCTACTGGGTGGACCAATTTTCGTGTAGAGTATGATGATTCTATCTTTCCTCTAAGTGATGGAAGGTATGAATTATGTATGTGAAAAGTACTACTTTACTTAAGATCGAGAAATAGAGAAAAGTCAAACGTAAAATGGATATAAATACGACAAAAAGTCGTACGACCAAGGTTGTAGATCACTCCAAATTGAACGGGGATTGTGCCATCCGTTATGTGATGATACTTCCCGAAGGTCTGCACCATCATTAAAATTGCCTCCATATTTCGATATTCTTCGGGATAGAAAGGGAAAAATTTAAAGCTCTTGGAAGTTTTCCGCCCGTTACAGGCTAAGTCGTAAAATTTTGCCAAATTTCAGTTTTCTTTCTCGACTGGCAGATTATGCCGCAATCTGGGTTTTCAGTGAGAAGTGTAAAAAGTAGAACTTTCAAGATACTAAACCAAAAAATATGCAGATGATCATTATTACCCCTTAAGCGTGTAGCTGTACGAAAATTTCGACAAAATAGTCTATGTACAGGCACACAGTAGTTACGATTTTATTTACATAGATAAATAAGGAACCTGCTCCACGTACAACACCTTTTGGGCTATATCCGCTGGACTTAACTGGAAAAACGGACCGTTTATGATATCTCCCTTATTAATCCTCCTGTCGAAAAAATGCACATGAAAAAAAGTTTTAGAGATGGAATTCCATCATGTTTGGTCGATTTCCAGTCAGGTTGGTCTTGTACTGTATATATTCTGGAAGAGTAAAATCACCATTTCGGTTCCCTATAAACCGCCAGTCCATTCCGGGAACATGAAATGTTATTGGCGATCAACACCTACCGTTGGACAGGTGGATGTTAATATAAAGTTTGACTCAAATATCTTCAGTAGTTTTCAAGTTGTAAAACATACGCTTTACACGCACCCGCTCTTGAGTTAAGTCCGGTGGGACTTGTACCGGAAAACGGTCCGTTAATGATATCTCCCTTATTAATCCTCGTATTGAAATGATTCACATGAGGAAAAAGGCCTAGAAATGAATTTCCATTACGGCAGCTAAATTTACATTAAGTTTGGTTGCAAAATGACGGTTTCGGTTTCGTATAATCCCCCAGTCAATTCAGGGATTCAGAAACAATACTTGCCCTAAAACCTACCAAAGGACAGATGGATTCTAAATATCAAGTTTGGTGGAAATATATCCAGTAGTTTCCAAGTTTTAGACAAACAGACAAGCAAACAAACAGACAGACACCAAAACAGAATATATGCAGATGGTCATTATTACACCTGAAACGGATAACTGTACGGAAATTTCGCCAAAATTGTCAATGTACAGACATACTCTAGAAGTGTAGACCTTTATTTCGATAGTTACTGCTTTGCAACTGTACGACGTATCTACAAACGGACTTCACCATCAGACGCCCCTTTCAGTGCTCTACATGGTTGGTCCTATGACATCTTCTCGTATCTCCTTTATTTATGGGTTAGATTGAGTTAGAGTCATTGAATGGGGTGAAATCTTGTACAGTTTTTGAATGCTACTTTATATTTTTGATTCTCATGTGACAGCTAGAATCATAAAATTTGGCTATAACATTGCCAATGGTCATGTCAATGTGCGTGCCGAATGTCATGATTCTACCTTTCCAATAAGTGTGCCAAATGATAACATATACGTGTAAAAGTACAAAATCAACTTGTGTTTAATGTATTAGGGATAGAAATACGACGAAAAGTCACAGGACAAAAGTTGTAGATCTCTCCAAAATGAAACGCAATTTGCTTTGTGACTTTTGATACGACTTACTGATTAGCCACCAATTACCCCGAAACGAAGGTCTGCACCGCCGTTAAAATTGCATCCATATTTCGGAATTTTCCTGGGCCAGAAGTTATACATTTGCATAGCTTAGAATATTTCCTCAAAGGAAAGAGTGTACAGCATTCGGGATTAGCACTCGCATACATACGTGGTAATTAAGGAAGAAAGTAATACAGTTTAGTAAGTTGAAATTAATAGAAAATAGATTATAACAGAGGACATCCGGATGACGACAAATATATAAATACCAAGTGAATGTATTGGAAAATCAAATGCTCCTCAATAAATTATGCCGGAGTGAGTTATGGATATAAGAAAGCGGTAATCGGAGAGAAATTTAGGCGCAGGGATTCTTAGGTAATCAGATAAGAAGATGAATATTTGTGTTATTACTTATGCTATTCGAGGACGGTTATAACCTCCAATGATATTCCGCCAATATCCCGCAGAATGGCCGATTGACGACTCTCTTGCTTTCTACCCAAGGAACAACCACGAATTTAAAGGAATGATGAGGAAAATGACAATACGTTACTTCCCTGCTGGCAAGCAGTCAGAGACGTTGCCATGGTAACCCATATATTCGTTATCGCTCTGTCGGTCCCTCAATGCCGAGCATGGTATCGGCAGAAAATAGTAAATTTCTCCGTCATTTGAAGAGTAAGGTAAATTATGAACACAACGAAAGTTGTTTGTGATGAAGAGACCTTTCACATACGGTCCACAGAGTTTGCAGAAAATCAATAGTATAAGAGAAAATGGAGGAAGACCGTTGTGGTTTTCCTATAGACCCCCGTCTTTTCAAAGATTTTAAAATGATATGCATATCGAAACCTTCCCCGGGGTGAGTATACTCTAAATATGAAGTTTGGTTGAGATCTATCCAGCCCTTTCGACGTGATGGTGGAACAAACAAACATTTTTATTCTTTTTATTTTGCTAGTTGCTTTACGTCGCACCGACACAGATAGGTCTTATGGCGACGTTGGGACAGGGAAGGGATAGGAGTTGGAAGGAATCGGCCGTGGCCTTAATTAAGGTACAGCCCCAGCATTTGCCTGGTGTGAAAATGGGAAACCACGGAAAACCATTTTCAGAGCTGCCGACAGTGGGGTTCGAACCTACTATCTCCCGAATACTGGATATTGGCCGCACTTAAGCCAAACAAACAAACAAACAAACAAACAAACAAACAAACAAACAAACAAACAAACAAACAAACAAACAAACAAACAAACAAACAGACAAACAGAAACGAACAACTTTATTTATAAGATTATTTTTATACCACTCCCCTCGCCCCCTGCCAAAAGGGTGCTAGGGGTGTCTTACCCTCACGCGGTTTGTCTCCTGATACTAATTGATAAGTGTACCACGTTTGGTGAAATTGCTCCAGTGGTTTAGGAGGAGATGTGTCATATACACACCCACACCCACACACCCACGCACACACATACATCAATTTTTATATATAGTAAGAAGAAGAAGATAATATTTTTATATGTAGTTTTTCGATTAATTTTATATCTCACCCCCTTCGCTCCCCACTTGGATTTGCAAAAAATCCGGAGTAATACTATTCATCTCAGAGACCCTGAAATCTATGGATTCGAAACTGTTTTTAATTATTTCTATATCTCACCCCACCCCCCCACCCTTTGCTCCCAACCTAAAAGGGGGCTGGATTTTAAAAAAATTCTAGAGTATCACTTTTCAACTCAGCGACCCCGAAATCTATGAATTCGACACTATTCTCGATTATTATTGTAACTACCACCCCCCTGACCCTCTCCCTTAAGGGCGCTAGGGATGGCTTACTCCCCACAGTGATCGTCTCCCGATAGTAAGTGATTCGTGTACCAAGTTTGGTTGAAATTGCTCCAGTCGTTTAGTTGGAGATGTGTCATTTACACACACACTTCCATTTCTATATATAGTAAGATTTTTACACTCGTTCTTCACCCCCTTTCCATCCCCGCCCAAAGGAGTCCTATGAGTGCCTTACACAACAGTATATTTTTTTCCCAGATATTAAGTCTTATTTGTACCTATTTTGGTTGACAGCTATGCCCAAACGTACATGCATAATCTCACTGCTCTAGAATCCTGGAGCTGACGTTGCCATGGTTACGGCAGTTCATTTCTTTATCCGATTCCTAGAGCAGGGGTAGTGTGGTGCCAATATCTCCGTAACGGTTGGTTTTAGGGCCTTAAAACATGGTTTTCGGGCCCGTAGGGCTTACCGAGTTTTGTTCTTTGCGTCAAGAGGATTAAATTGAGCTTTGTCTCGTCCTTATACGACAAATTCGATATTTTGCCTATAATAGTATAAGAGAAAATGGAGGAAAACCGTTTTTCCTATAAAACCCCCGTCTTTTCAAAGATTTTAAAATGATATGCATATCGAAACCTTCCCCGGGGTCAGTATACTCTAAATATGAAGTTTGGTTGAGATCTATCCAGCCGTTTCGACGTGATGGTGGAACAGACAAACAGACAGACAAACAGACAAACAGAAACAATTTTATTTATATAGATAGATTTAGGACTTAAAAACTGAAAAATAAACGATAATAAAAGAATGACTGGTATCTTCCAGTCAAGCAGGTATCTTTAGATATTCTACATAATATTGAACCCTTGAACGTACCGTTCCATTGTTGGTTGTCTGCCTCGGCTGCTTCAATGGAGCAATATCGTACTCTTAGCTCTTGGGGTCGTTGCGAGTTTTTTTTCTGTCACTTCATCGACCAAACGTTGGGGTTCAGAGGAAAGCATGACTACTTTAAACGAGGTGCTAAAATGTGCTTACCAAATATTTATTCAATGTAAATCACGATAATTTATTAATTTAATTGGCAAGAAATGTCACTTAAAATTTTCACAACATGTTTTAACGCATTCACAATGCATAACGTGTGTGACAAATTTCTATTGGATTTGTTTATTACTGTCTTTCGAAGAATGAAAATGTAGTGGACAGCAAAACACACGAAACGAGAATAAACGCTGAAAATCGCGCTCCATTGATTCAAACGATAACTGGGAGTAAATACACACGATCCGTGGAAAATCTGACCTTCAACAAGTAGAATTCCAGATTTACATTTAATTAAAGTTACCCTCAGTCTACTATCCCCTCGGATATTGGAACATCCCCCGAATGGACCCTTAATCGAACAAAATCGACTATCAGTTGCTTTGGATAGATTGCGAAATATTACTAGAAAGCATGGTGTTCAGTACAGGTTAACAGCAATTGTTACAATCAAAAATAAAATCCACCCTGTGTTGTTATCTCGTGACACCCTTAAGTTACAGAGGAATCCCGATGCTGAAACATGCATCACCCCAAACAGATGTTGAGAAGGAACTAACAACACTTGATCCGATGGGATCTTACGTGACGTCGTGCTAAAAAGACAACATTGCGAAATGCAAGAAAACTTTAATTCATTATGCATTCAGGAGAAATGCCAAACACGGAAAGAAAAGTGTTAAGTCACTTCAAAATGTTCTTACTAAATCAAATTTCAGGTTATAAAACAATTAAGCCGTTAAGTTTAAAAAAAATACAAATCCACGTTATAGTACAAATATTAAGGAAAACTTTCCAAATGTGTATAACTACAACTACCATTACATATCTGTCTACCTACACTTGTCGCTTTAAACTAAACCACAAGTGATCGGCAGATCAACGTCTCACATAAATAATATGAATAACGAAAAATGAAAATGAAGTATATTAAGAGCTGACGAATCGAAACTGCATTCGCAGAAAAAATCCAACAAAATTAACTAAGTGTCAACACATGGCATTATCATAATATACTGGTCACCCGAACAGTAAATCTTAAAGTAAAGAAAAGTAAATAAATATGAACACGAAAGTTCATCGAACTTGAACACACGCGGCTAAGCAGTAATGATCAGTCTCCATTAGCCCGGTTTCCACGTGGGATATCCCTTACATTCATGCCACTACTGATGCAACGCTAGTATGGGAGCACCTTCTGGCCGAAACATGGCCTGAATAGACCTGCTAATACCCTTCACATTCGTATCCACTACTGCAAACACTAACATCGTTCAAGTCGATTCGCAAAAATGCCCAACCTATGTATAGACGAAGCCCTAATCCTGCCGATGAGTCAGCGTTACTGTGTCTACTCATCCATAGGTTATATAATACACGCAGCATCCTAAATCTATCGTTGTGCCAACGTTATGGTATCTTCACATCATTCAGGCGAAATCGAAACTTTAACAAAATGTCCGGATATTTAAATGTGATCCTCTTTGAAACTCTAAGAGATGAAGAGAAATTCGCTATAAAATAAGAACTCGAACCTGGAAATTATTGTGTCTATTTCCTACAATAAAGCGTGAAATCAAAATTAAACAACATGTCCGAATAGTTTTATCTATTCTTCAATACAATCTCAACACATGCAGTGAAGTTCGGTAAATATAAACAAACTCAAATCTCGTTTAATATTACGCAATATCACTGAAAACCATAATCACTACCATCGCGATATTCACGGCATAACTCGAGTGTGAGGCTCCAACTGACCTACCACGTCAACATTCCAAACATGTATCGTCGTGAACTGTCCAGTGAAGTAAATTCCCATCGATCTACGTAAGCTAAACTCTCAGTCTAATAAAATTCATTTTTCACACCCGCAACGTTTCTAGTCAGCGATAGTTTCGTCTCGTAAAGATACAGAATAGAATTCACTTTACAGTAATAAAGTATTATCATGACCGTGTCTCAGAATGTATTTTGTTCGTGAGATCAGCTATCACAAAATGCACTTCGCTGGTAACAAATAGAACCGTCACATAAACTTAACTGTCGTTACCTACGGTCTTACATAAAATAGAAATCATAGGCGTTACAACGAGCTCACTTGCATTTGACAACCTTTATGTTCATCAAACGTTCTGAATTGCTACAGGACTTCGGTTATCTTATACAGCCTGTTTCAGAAATATTACATCTCAACCAATACACAATATCACAAAAGTTCCTCTCCGTCGAAATACAGGGCCTATTATTCTCAGCATCCTGCTTATTCTACATCACTCATAAAATACATCTTACTCTGCCTTTAACATCATCCTAACTATTCTCATAATATTTAATTTCCATTACAATAAATTTTCTTTTGTTTAAAACTTTTTTAAATACAAGAGATCCCATGATCAACTTTATAATGATCTCAAAATTAACTTCTCGAAATGTTTCTTGACCTGAGGAGCAAAATAGCATACCGTGATTTTCTGTATCACAAATACACGTTGTCACAAAATTTTAGTTTCCCAAAAATAAATGCAACTTTATCATACTTCACTCTTATCTTATTTCGTGTGGCTATTTCTAGCCGAGTGCAGCCCTTGTAAGGCAGACCCTCCGATGAGGGTGGGCTGCATCTGCCATTTGTAGGTAACTGCGTGTTATTGTGGTGGAGGATAGTGTTATATGTGGTGTGTGATTTGCAGGGATGTTGGGGAAAGCACAGACACCCAGCCCCCGGGCCATTGGAATTAACCAATGAAGGTTAAAATCCCCGACCCGGCCGGGAATCGAACCCGGGACCCTCTGAACCGAAGGCCAGTACGCTGACCATTCAGCCAACGAGATCATACTTCACTGGATTCCGATATCAGCCGCAAATCTCGGTTATAACTCCTGAATACATAATTTATCATCTCAAATTTTATCCTGACGTGAATATTATTATTATTATTATTATTATTATTATTATTATTATTATTATTATTATTATTATTATTATTATTATTATTATTATTGGAGAACTTGATATTTGACTTTATCATACTCACAACGGTTATTTTATAGTTATTGTTATTCTAACTTTTACCTGCCCGAACACTATTTCATTGATTTTCGTTGCAATATTGAACTTCATTTAAAAAATTAAAGAAACACATTTTAAAGTCTCGCGTGCTGACATAAATGTTACATATTTTGCCTCCACACTAGAATAACGACTAGACAATTTCTCAACATCGCAATGTACTTGATTACGCACGCCCCATATACAACGCGATGTTATGATTAATTAATTTCAAGGGACAGGCATTTACATCTCTAACTACAAAACATAATATTTAAAATTAGACAGACCTGTAATTGTAGTCGGTTGGCAAGGTATTATGTCGGCTTCATCTTGTGCCAGCCACCTCCAATTTAGCCCTTCATAATTGCAGGACACATTCTTCTCTTAAATATTACCTTATAAATACACAGATATACACTTGGATTGAAGCAACACACGTTACCATAGATTATTATATACACCTAAAACAGTTAAACCGCCCCGCTTCCTGTCGAGAACTCACCTAATGCAGTTTGCGGAATCTTCCTAACTCCTTCCTATCCAGATATTTCACAGGTGTGACTGACCGTGAGACACAAAGATTATCTCCGCCAGTCTAGTTTCCTCCCTTACCGATTACAAAAAGTAACATTGCCCGCAGTAATTCACAAAAGCTATCTCTGAATCTGCTGTCTCCCTATGAGACGTTCAGGAATCCTATAATTATTAAACTTTATGATTCTCTTCCCCGACAGTGATAGATGTCGTAACTACAATGCTTCAATGGCTTTGTCTTCGTTCACCATTTACCAGTCGGTAAAATATTCATCCCTCAAGCCAAATTGCTTTAGAGATTTTACAAGTCTATTTCGCCCACTTTAAGTCTTCTTCTTGGTATTGCCTGACGTATTTTCGCATTCTCGGAACATGGAATAACGACTGACGCTCTTGGTTGAGGAGGGGTGTATTTAAGCCTTTTCTAGGGACACTCTGCTTGGAGTTATCTACTGTGGTACAATCATTCCAATTGATGACCACTGGACCGATTTCTTCGAGACTCGCTCCAGAGATTCCACCTATTTTTCTAGTCATGATGGTGTTGTTTGCTGATTTTTCCTGTTACTTTAACGGGATCAATTAGTTAATTTCATGCAGGAGAATTCTCGCGAATTTTGACAATATGTCCTTGACACGTATCACTACTCTGCCAGTATGGATGCCAACTTCTCTCCAGGCCTAATTTAATACATTTCCACCCTGTGGACTTTAGCTTCATCAGATATTTCCCCAAATTCTTAATTACTCATATCTTTGTCAATGACAGGGCCGAAATCTCTCGCAATGAGGATTATTATCCAGAATTTCATTATTAATTACCCGAGGTCTCGCGAAAGGTTCCGACCTCGTTCGAATTGGTGCGCTGCTCCCCGCTGTGAGTAGTCACGCCACAGAACGCGAGATGAGCTTGGAATAAATAGTTTGACTCCATCTTGTAGTTGCAACTTTTATAGCAAGGTAGAATTATGGATTCAGTATGAAATCAAAATAAGTTCACCTTAAAACATTTATAACCAGATCAACCTCTATTACCGAACGAGTTGGACGGGCGGTTAGGTCGCGAAGCTGTGAGCTTACATTCGGGAGATAGTGGGTTCGAAGTCCACTGTCGGCAGTCCTCAAGATAGTTCTCCTTGCTTTCCCTTTTTCGCACGAAGAAAATGCTGGGCTGTATTTTAAGGGCACGCCGCTTCCTTCATACTCCTAGTCCTTTCCCGTCCCGTCGTAGCCAAAGGACCTATCTGTGTCGGTGCGACTAAAGCAAACTTGTAACAACAAATACAAATTTAAAATTTAAAAAACTCTATTGCTATGTAGTGTGATGTGTTCTGGTAAGAGAAGGACAGGATTTTTAATTTCGTTGCCCTGTTTCGGTCTAATAATTTGCCTTTGGCGGTTTGAGCGATACCGGTTACGCCAATTCTGATCTAACCAGTCCCTGTGATAATTGGTGTAAAAGTAAGGCTGGATATATTTCAGTGGACTGGGCAACCTGATATGCAATATCACTTTCTGGCTCTGTGAAGAAAGTAACGGGAGACTACTTCAATTCTTATTTCCGTAGTATCGAGCGAGGACTCACGTAGTTATCAGATTGCACTCGGGAGATATTCGGTTCGAACCCCACTGTCGGAATATGGTATTCCGTGTTTTCCTCCAGCAAAATACTGGGGTGTACCCTGATTAAGACCACGTGCACTTCCTTCCCGCTCCTAATCATTTTCTACCCCATAGTCACCATAAGACTTGTCTGTTTCGGTGCTGCATGAAACAAATTGTAAAAGGAAAACGGAAAGAAAAATCCCTAGTACGCCTCTAAAATGACATCCAGGTGTACTATGACAGTTTATAGTAGAACTGCTGGGCCCAACTAGTCCTCAGTTTGAGAACTAAAGGTACAACAGAAGTACATAAAAGTGTTATAACACAGATGTGCTTTGAAAAATTGTTCTTCTGTGCTTGAAAAAGGGAAAAACCTTCCCACCGTAAAAATGTGTCTGCAGTTAAGTAAGTTAAATTTGTATATTTTATTTTAAAATATGGAATTCTCTCCAAGCCTTCTATAAGTAATACCATCGAGTTGAACAAGGAAAGTGGTGTATGGCATTGGAAGCAATTACGAGGAAGTATGTGGAGATAAAACAAATCATGCTTCGTTCGCTAGTTTTCCTGTATACTAATAGCTTTAGGGAAGTAGAAGTACAAAATCCAAATGACTGGGAAAATATTGGCAGCACTCAGAATCAATCCTCTTGTGGATGTCGGTCGTCCCTAGCGACTCTCGACTTAAGAGAGTGGGTGAGTAGGCCTACTCCAAGGCCTCTACTCGTTTCTCAAACTGCTTGCAGTTACTTCTAGTACCTTCTTCACTACATTATTTCCTATGTGATGACCCTAGGTACTTCTCTTCCGAATTTTCATGCCCTTCATTGCCCTTCACATCCTTGCCCTGACACGCTTAGCCTTCGATTTACTTTCTCTCCTTTAAATTTCTGTTAAGGTGAGAGAGTTGTCCCGATTCAGTTCATCTTCAATAATCACCTCGCCTTACTTCAACAATAATCATCAAAAGCACTTCAACTCAGACTCAAGATTTGATTTTTGGAACTCCATAAACTTGCAGATGAACATTACGTGTAGGTCATCTGACAACCGTCCGGCTCCAATAGTTAGCGTGCTGGCCTTTGAGCACAGGGGTCCCGGGTTCGATTCCCGGCAAGGTCAGGAATTTTAACCATCATTGGTTATTTTCTCTGGCACGGGGGCTGCGTGAATGTGTCATACTCATCATCATTTCATTCTCTTCACGACGCGCAGGTCGCCTGCGGGGGTCAAATCAAAATACCTGCACCTGGCGAGCCGAATATGTCCTCGGACACTCCTGGCACTAAAAGCCACTCGCCATTTCGTCTGACAACTGGTGGTAATATACCTGGCAGATTATTTTTCCCATTGCGTGAATTCGAACGCAGTTAGGTTTCCACATTGACATCAAATTTGTCCAAGCATTCATTTTAACAGTATTCATAGGGATATAATGAATCTGTATAAAGTCAGGGCCAAGCACATGACGTCTGGACATGAACCTCTCTATCAGTTCCTCGCGTTCCCTCAAACACTTCTTCGGTGTTATCAGTCGGTAGCAGATCTGGGAGAATGGTCCAATAACCTTCAATGTTAGCGCCGTAACAATTGACGAGTGCAGTTGTTTCGGATGTTACCTTGTGCTAATGAGCAGCAATACGAAGCCTGTTCACAGTAATGCATATGTCTGGCTCCGTGGAGATGACTGATCAGTGTCTTGGCCTTTACGGATACCGTTCCCGGTCGGATCGTGGAAATGTAATCGTGAACCGTTAATTCTTTAGACTCTGGTATAGAATGTTTGTGTTGTCTTCAGTATTCGTGTAAATCACGCACTACTCGTGCATTGTCCTCCAACGTACTAACATGCAATTTCCTATACACAGCAGGCACCGTTCATCCTCGTCGGAGGGTCTGCCTTATGAGTGTTTACCATGTTTGTAACAAGCACAGGAAGTTATTTATTAGGAAGTCAGGTAGTTTTTTGTTACTCTTTTATACATATAAATATGATCACGCTACAATATTTGGTCATTTTCCCATTTCATATTCGGACTATCAAGACGTGTGGTCTAACAGCCAATGAGGGGAAGTGATAGTGTTCTTGCACTGGCTAGATGTAAAATGTTACAATTATTATTGGAACATAGTTGGGAATAGTACACTTGTAAGAGCTCTAGTTATCTTATTCCTTCAAACTCTTATTCCGCAATGCAGAATGAGGAATAGTACACTTGTAAGAGCTCTAGTTATCTTATTCCTTCAAACTCTTATTCCGCAATGCAGAATGAGGAATAGTACACTTGTAAGAGCTCTAGTTATCTTATTCCTTCAAACTCTTATTCCGCAATGCAGAATGAGGAATAGTACACTTGTAAGAGCTCTAGTTATCTTATTCCTTCAAACTCTTATTCCGCAATGCAGAATGAGGAATAGTACACATGTAAGAGCTCTAGTTATCTTATTTCTTCAAACTCTTATTCCGCAATGCAGAATGAGGAATAGTATACATGTAAGAGCTCTAGTTATCATATTCCTTCAAACTCTTATTCCGCAATGCAGAATGAGGAATAGTACACATGTAAGAGCTCTAGTTATCTTATTTCTTCAAACTCTTATTTCGCAATGCAGAATGAGGAATAGTACACATGTAAGAGCTCTAGTTATCTTATTCCTTCAAACTCTTATTCCGCAATGCAGAATGAGGAATAGTACACATGTAAGAGCTCTAGTTATCTTATTCCTTCAAACCCTTATTCCACAATGCAGAATGAGGAATAGTACACATGTAAGAGCTCTAGTTATCTTATTCTTTCAAACTCTTATTCCGCAATGCGGAATGAGGAATAGTACACATGTAAGAGCTCTAGTTATCTTATTCCTTCAAACTCTTATTCCGCAATGCAGAATGAGGAATAGTACACATATAAGAGCTCTAGTTATCTTATTCCTTCAAACTCTTATTCCGCAATGCAGAATGAGGAATAGTACACATGTAAGAGCTCTAGTTATCTTATTCCTTCAAACTCTTATTCCGCAATGCAGAATGAGGAATAGTACACATGTAAGAGCTCTAGTTATCTTATTCTTTCAAACTCCTATTCCGCAATGGACTCTGACCCACTTATGATCATTAATAATAAGGATATGCATAATGAAAAGTAAATAACAACGTTATGTGTTTAACGTTTCATCGGCTTCAAACGATCTTAAGAGAACCAAGAGTACCAAAAGTGAGCACACTGGGGGTGGAGATGACATAATACAGTACATCAACGGTATCCCCCTACCTGTCGTCAGAGGTGACTAAAAGATAACCCTAGGCGCTCTTAACTTCGGAGTGTGGGCTATAGACCCCAGGTCCATTAGCTGAGGATGCTATTGCTTCCACTTCCTTATGGCAGGCTTTTTACTTTCGTCTTTCCTCTCTGACCTTCTTTGGTCAACTATCGTACTCTAACGGACCTGACGGCGTGAGTGTTATGAGGTGTACGGCGTCTTCCATTATCACGCCTTCCAGGACTTCTCGCTTTCTTTTGATGATACCTTCATTCTTAGAAAATTAAGACTTCTCCCATTTTCTCCCGATTAGTGTTAATAGGGGATAGTTGCCCAACTGTACATCCTCATACAATAATAATCACCGCCACAAATTTAATCACGCCTTAATGACTGGTCATTTTTCCACCGCCCTCGCTACATTTTGGAAGACAGGAGTTGTGGTCTAACGGCCAATGAGATGAGGTACTCCTGCACTGGTTTCTTGTAAAACGTTACTCTTCGAACAATAATAATTATTGTTGGAATGGAAGGGGAAACTGTACACACGTAAGAGGTCTAGTAACATCATTATTTTAACTACATACAGATAGCAGATAATTATAAGAATAAGAACAATAACGCTATATATTTAACGTCTGCCGGGCTGAGTGGCTCAGACGGTTGAGGTTCTGGCCTTCAGACCCCAACTTTGCAGATTCGAACCTGGCTCAGTACGGTGGTATTTGATGCTCAAATACATCAGCCTCTTGTTGATAGATTTACTGGCACGTAAAAGAACTCCTGCGGGAATACATTCGGGCACCTCGGCATCTCCAATAACCATGGGTCGTAATGCTAATAACATTAACAACATTATTTAGCGTCTCATCGATTTTAATCGGTCTTAAGAGGCGCTGGAGTATCTAAACTGTTCTCTGGACAGGAAACGGAATTGAGTTGAATTGAAGCAATATTAACCCGTAATTGGCATTATATACATTTTTAGTACAACCGGTATTATAGTGTCAGATATTTACTATTAAATTAAACAATATTTCCTCAATTCTTTGTTGTTTATTGAAGTTAATTCCTTTAAAAATGTATAATCATTCACGCCGCAGTCCAATTTAGAAGAAATCCAGAAGAAGTTACATAATGTTAAAGAGATGCTTCGAAGAACTGGACTTGTTTATTTTCCTTTTAAAAAATGGAGATTATGAACTTACCTCTGCTGTGTAGGTCGTTTATAAAGAGACTAGGCTCGGTAAAACGAGCAAAATCATTGCAAAGTTCGAAACAAAAATTTACTCTTTGATGCCCAATATCCGTATACAGTGCACGCAGCTGGACAGAAATTTCATTAAATCCCTACCAATGATCTGTTTACATTTTTCATTATGCCACATTGGTGGACATACTGGATGTGACATTTCTTCACAGATATGTGCATCTCACCCTGGGACTGATCTGTCACTTACACTAAGTACTGTTATTTCGGTGATTATACTAATTTCATGCCATCAAAAATTCCTCACTCCCTTTCTTTATACTCGCTACACACCGTACTACTCTGCACGTTGTCAATGTGTTTAAATATTTTAGCGGCTCTTTTTTCAATAAATTTTCATCTCTTCCTCTATTATGCAGATGATATTCTCCAAAACGGTGTAAAATATTACTCTGCATTGCTATCCCAACTTGCAACAAATATAATAAATAACATTGCTAAAATAATTAACACCAACATCATTGAATGAAATTTTTGTGCCAGCACTTTCTTAGCAGATAATTCGTCAATGCAATTATTTCAGTGGTTAATGAAATGTGTTCACTTTAAAACAGAAGAAGAAAACACGTAACTTCAAATTACATCCAAGTGAATGTAAGCCTCATCTCTTCTAAATTATATCCGAGAAGAGCAGAATCAGCTCTTTAATTCACCCTCAAAAACAGGTTACTCTAGGAGACGTCAGTTGACAAGTGAGGAACAGGCCTGCTAACAGCAAATGAGACGGGTATTTATCGAATATGAGAGCTGAGGTGAAACTGATCACTTATCAACGCGTACTATTACATCATCATCATCAACATCATCATTATCATTATTATTATTATTATTATTATTATTATTATTATTATTATTATTATTATTATTATTATTATTATTGTGTATGTTCAGTCTTCAGCCCTAAGGCTGGTTGGATCCTCAACAGCTGTCATAGATGGCCTAGGCATCACTGAAGAGGCGTGCTAGGGAAATGAGGAGTGAGGTAGTTTCCCGTTGCTTTCCTCACCGAGCCAGAAGTTGCTATTACATATTAGTCTGCCAAGCCCACTGAAAATGCATGCACCAATCGACCCTATGAGCAACATTTTCACACTATTCATAGCAGGGACTGGCTGCAGAAGGAATGGCATTACTAGCATCGCTCATACCTCAATCACTTTCATATAGTCAAAGCCAAGGATAAGACAGAGACAGATCTATGAAAGTAACAAAATTGCTCTAGCCCATACCAGAAGACATAGTGCACTGTAAACACTAGGTCCTGACAGCAAAGGCTGATATTATTATTATTATTATTATTATTATTATTATTATTATTATTATTATTATTATTATTATTATTATTATTATTATTATTATTATTATTATTATTATTATTATTATTATTATTATTATTATTATTATTATTATTATTATTATTATTATTATTATTATTATTATTATTATTATTATTATTATTATATGGTTGCAATGATATTGGTAACGAAAGATTTCAAGTTGACTTGTTATAGGGAGGAAATATAGGTTAACAAGTGTTACGCAGCACATATGGCCATAAGTGTTGATCAGCTGACACTTACTGGTAAACATGGGAGTCACTGGGTGGTGATAAAATCAACTAAGTTCTTCCGTTACCTATATGACACTATATTTACGAAACCTTATGGTTTTGATTAATATTTAAGAGTTTGCAATTGTGTTAAGTCCTATTGCATGCCCAGAAAAGCATGGAAAAGTTACTGCGACGCGAGTGACTTGAACAAAATGAAGTAGCTTCCTGTGTTATGTATTTTGTAGGCATGTCATAATATATGTATTTTTCGCCTATTATTATTATTATTATTATTATTATTATTATTATTATTATTATTGTTGTTGTTGTTGTTGTTGGAAAGGAATAAAGTGCAGTACCTTGCAAAGGTGAGTGACAGCATAAGGATTCGTTATGTCAGAAGCGATCCAGTATTGGAAATGGAATAAACCCGTCAGGAATGGGACACGCGGTAGAAGGAAACAAGCCAGATGTGACCTGTTCGCCAGCTGCTCCTTGCTCCATTTATTTTGTCAGTCGTGCTTCTCTTCTTTGACCTCTCCTTACGTGCGTAAAAAATATTAGCAGTCATCTTATGGTTTTCAGGTTTCTTATCTCTCGGCTGTCAGTTGACCGGCAGCGGATGCGAGTGACACTGCAAGGTCAGGATCATCTCCAATAAATAATAGGCTGGCTCGCTGGAAGCAGGCCAGACCCACGGCGTGGTGGTGGTCCAAATCCCACAGCGTTACTTCTTAATGCATGAGCAATCGCCAACCAGGTCAGCCTTTTGCCGAATTCTCTGATGCTGCAGCAAGCCGAGCCAAATCTCCCCCTATCTACTGCCGACCACATAAAATTTACATTGGATGTCCAATATAGGATTATCGAATTTAGCTTCAGTGGATGAACGAGCTTAGGCCAGAGGCAAGTATGGGATTCCCCGACGGTGGTTGAATTTACAAAAACATATTTCATAACGAGAGAATTATCCCTTCACTAGAATTAGGTTAAACGAAAGGACAGACGTATTTGACATAAAGTCACGAGCTATATTCAAAAGTAAACTTTCTTGGTTGATGTAAAGAAATAAATGTGTAGGCCTAACTGGATTAAAGCCACTATATATGTTTATTTAATAAAGTAGAGCTTTCCGTCAAATTGCATTGGCCTTCATCAGGGCACGTGAAGTTCTGCCTCCGACAGTGAGCAAAGAAATTCTTCGAAGGAATGTGGAAGTCATGACCGTACTATTCACAGCCTACCCCACCATTTATTTTGTCAGCCGTGCCTCTCCGCTTTGACCTCTCCTTATGTGCGTAAAAAATATTAGCAGTCATATTATGGTTCAGGTTTCTTATCTCTCGCCGGTCTGCTGACCGGCAGCGGATGGGAGTGACCGTTTATATAAAAGTGAAAGTTTATATTTATATGAAGAAATGTTGTGTACCCCTAGCCATTCATCAACTGACCAATTAGTGGTTTAGGCCGTGGATAGTACGGTCATGACTTCCACGTTCCTTCGAAGAATTTCTCTGCTCACTGTCGGAGGCAGAACTTCACATGCCCTGATGAAGGCCAATGCAATTTGGCGGAAAGCTCGGCTTTATTAAATAAATATATATGGTGGCTACAGTCCAGTTACGCATTTATTTATTTCTGTACCTTAATACAATAAGCCACGAAAACCTACGTTCATTAATTTCTGGGCTGATGTTGCTTGTTTGGTTTCATTATGGAGAAGGAGGTTCGTTCAGTAGGAACATACCTTCATCAACTCGAATATTTTTATTTTTTTTTTCATTCCTTTCTTCCTTCCTTCCTTTTTATGACAGTCTGTTTAAAAAATCTCACCGTGTTATTACAATGGCAGGATCAAAAACTCATGCAGTCCCTTGATATCCAACGTCTACTTAGTATATGGGACGGCTGCCAAACTTTCCTACGGCCATCCCCACTTGTTACGGGGGTCAAACTGAATTTATACTTGTATATTTATATGAAACAAATTGTGTACTGAGATGTTCCCAACTCCTTTACTAAATTTTAAAGACATACTAATCTGAATTTAAATTGAAAAATATGAAAATTAATATTCATTAAATAAAATACACAATCGTCGGACCTTGTACTCACACTTAGTTCTTACCTGCTTACTTACACATACGTTATTTGAAGGGCGCCAGCTACAACTCAGTGCAGGAATAAGAGAATGAGATTCTTGAATATCTCTAGGGTATGGGTTAATAAGCTTACTTGTAACAACATACCATATAAGTTCTGGGAAAATGAGATTGGCGTTCAGTTTCCCCATTAAATTTGAGGTTAAGAAATGTTACTGTTTAAATAAAACGATGAATTAATTTGATAGAACAAAATATATTCTTGAAATAATTTCAATAAAAATAGTGAGAACTGCTGCGATTAAAACAGATGAGAATATGAAATTATGGCATTGCAACTGAAAGAAACTAGGCATGAATTTGAATTCTTCTTGACCGGACATTAAACAGTTATACACGAAATTTATCCCTCACTGGTTCACTTGACTGTACCTTCAACACTTTGAGTGTAATTACGACGTATTCCTTTGAATTGGTATTTGCTGTAGATGTACCAAGCCTAATTTGGTGATGTATCCTTTTTGTTTCACTGACGACTAAGTATCCATATGATGACTTCATGGAAAGTCTATCCTTCTATGACTTCGTGGTAAGCCTTCCCGTCCGTATCTTCAAATAAGTGACCGACCAAATGTGGCCTCACTCTCTCAATGACCAATGACTAATGACTCACTGAGTCCTCTACTTCCCGTAGATTCCCGTTGACTTAATGACCGACTGAGGCCTCTCCATCTCGTTCACTCAATGACTGTTCACTTATCCATTTCACTACTTCACTGTACACCTTCCGTTTAACTAATAACTGACGCTACAATATGCAGCCACCTTTTATAGACGTAAGTTGACACACCTACGCAATCTCCAGGAATAACTATGATCTACACCCCTTCACGACAAATGTTACACCCTATGGTGAAACCGCCGGCGGCACCTTGGTATCTCTAAGAAAATGAGCTCACCGCTAAATGCTCACGATGATGTAGCAATGACTATGCAGTTACTCCAGCAGTATTTCGCAATATTACAATGTCACAAGTTATTGCACACACTACATCCACATCTGATATACAGCAATTCTTACTGTACATGTTTTTAGTGTTAATCTACACACACATATATATATACGTAACAATTTGACTACAATCACGCAAGCGACAAGCATTGCAGAATTGAATTGAACAAAAAGATAGTTTCAATAATAGTAAAAATATCACAGATAAAGTAATAATACTGAAATAATAATAATAATAATAATAATAATAATAATAATAATAATAATAATAATAATAATAATAATAATAATAATAAATAATGTCACAGATGAAATAATAAAAATACAGATGTCACCTTTTAACAGGATTTGAACCGTTACACTACCCCTAGCCATTCGAAGTGGCCAGTCTCGAGCTCTAAGGGCTGAGAGGTTCCATACCGAAGCCAATGAACCCCAAAGGAGAGAGAGGGAGAGCGTGTGAGTGGGAAAGAGGCGGAATACCGATCACTTGGCGGAAGGCACGCGCGGTTGGGAGGAGTGAAGTCTAAGGATGGAACATTTTAAGAGACAGAGTTAATGAATTACAAAAAAGCAGCCCTTAAAATTAAAACCAAACAAAATTGTCCTTCCTTACTGCATTTTGGAAGACATTCTGTATTTCTTTCACTTCTTCACCAACTTCCTTATGTCAAGGAAAATTGTTTGAGTAGGATGAATGCGTAACTAGTCTTCCAGCGCAACATCGAGCAAGCATGACGAAGTTTTACTCGTGCTCAGTTTCAGAATGTGTGTTATGTAAACACAAACATTGAAACTAATTTGCACGCCAATGCGTGGATACGCTGAAAGTCGTTTTGCTCCAATTTCTTATAAAATGCAAGGATACCTACGGTATTTTTCAAAATGGAGTTACATTGAAGCTTTATCAGTTCTCTTTGAAAACTGACTGGAACTTGATCAATATTCACAAAAGTGCATAGGCATGTTTAATTCAGGCGATGTTCTGTCGATATTTTTAAACGGATTGTCTAATTTATAGTGTAATTGTTTAAAGGCTTCGCAGTCTCTGTAGCGTAAGGGTAGCGTTATTAGCTGCCGTCCTTGGAGGCCCAGTTTCGATTCCCGTTACTGGCAGCGATTTTCATTGGTAGTGAGTATGAAACTCTCCCCCACATTCGAGGAAGTGCTCTAAATGGGAAACATTACGAATTAAATGGCATAACAAGGCGTGAGCTGTTGGCCAGTACTCATCGCAGTAAAGGATTAGAAGTCTATGAAGAGATTCATTGTTCGGCCTAGAATGGAAGCTCCAATGAAACGACATTTCCGATATCAATCGACAAAAGAATATGCGAGAAATAATCGATCCTTCTATTCGTTTTGAAACTTCAGGAACACAAACGAAGTTGACAAGGAAGAAGGAAATCTATGAGCCAACAATACCCTAATCTATATAAATAAAATTGTTTCTGTTTGTCTGTTTGTCTGTCTGTTTGTCTGTTCCACCATCACGTCGAAACGGCTGGATAGATCTCAACCAAACTTCATATTTAGAGTATACTGACCCCGGGGAAGGTTTCGATATGCATATCATTTTAAAATCTTTGAAAAGACGGGGGTTTTATAGGAAAAACGGTTTTCCTCCATTTTCTCTTATACTATTATAGGCAAAATATCGAATTTGTCGTATAAGGACGAGACAAAGCTCAATTTAATCCTCTTGACGCAA
The DNA here is from genome assembly GCF_040414725.1 of Anabrus simplex. NCBI lineage: Eukaryota > Metazoa > Arthropoda > Insecta > Orthoptera > Tettigoniidae > Anabrus > Anabrus simplex. The sequence goes on from NC_090265.1 coordinate 1,437,660,507, forward strand.
AGAACAAAACTCGGTAAGCCCTACGGGCCCGAAAACCATGTTTTAAGGCCCTAAAACCAACCGTTACGGAGATATTGGCACCACACTACCCCTGCTCTAGGAATCGGATAAAGAAATGAACTGCCGTAACCATGGCAACGTCAGCTCCAGGATTCTAGAGCAGTGAGATTATGCATGTACGTTTGGGCATAGCTGTCAACCAAAATAGGTACAAATAAGACTTAATATCTGGGAAAAAAATATACTGTTGTGTAAGGCACTCATAGGACTCCTTTGGGCGGGGATGGAAAGGGGGTGAAGAACGAGTGTAAAAATCTTACTATATATAGAAATGGAAGTGTGTGTGTAAATGACACATCTCCAACTAAACCACTGGAGCAATTTCAACCAAACTTGGTACACGAATCACTTACTATCGGGAGACGATCACTGTGGGGGGTAAGCCATCCCTAGCGCCCTTAAGGGAGAGGGTCAGGGGGGTGGTAGTTACAATAATAATCGAGAATAGTGTCGAATTCATAGTTTTCGGGGTCGCTGAGTTGAAAAGTGATACTCTAGAATTTTTTTAAAATCCAGCCCCCTTTTAGGTTGGGAGCAAAGGGTGGGGGGGTGGGGTGAGATATAGAAATAATTAAAAACAGTTTCGAATCCATAGATTTCAGGGTCTCTGAGATGAATAGTATTACTCCGGATTTTTTGCAAATCCAAGTGGGGAGCGAAGGGGGTGAGATATAAAATTAATCGAAAAACTACATATAAAAATGTTATCTTCTTCTTCTTACTATATATAAAAATTGATGTATGTGTGTGCGTGGGTGTGTGGGTGTGGGTGTGTATATGACACATCTCCTCCTAAACCACTGGAGCAATTTCACCAAACGTGGTACACTTATCAATTAGTATCAGGAGACAAACCGCGTGAGGGTAAGACACCCCTAGCACCCTTTTGGCAGGGGGCGAGGGGAGTGGTATATAAATAATCTTATAAATAAAGTTGTTCGTTTCTGTTTGTCTGTTTGTTTGTTTGTTTGTTTGTTTGTTTGTTTGTTTGTTTGTTTGTTTGTTTGTTTGTTTGTTTGTTTGTTTGTTTGTTTGTTTGTTTGTTTGGCTTAAGTGCGGCCAATATCCAGTATTCGGGAGATAGTAGGTTCGAACCCCACTGTCGGCAGCTCTGAAAATGGTTTTCCGTGGTTTCCCATTTTCACACCAGGCAAATGCTGGGGCTGTACCTTAATTAAGGCCACGGCCGATTCCTTCCAACTCCTATCCCTTCCCTGTCCCATCGTCGCCATAAGACCTATCTGTGTCGGTGCGACGTAAAGCAACTAGCAAAATAAAAAGAATAAAAATGTTTGTTTGTTCCACCATCACGTCGAAAGGGCTGGATAGATCTCAACCAAACTTCATATTTAGAGTATACTCACCCCGGGGAAGGTTTCGATATGCATATCATTTTAAAATCTTTGAAAAGACGGGGGTCTATAGGAAAACCACAACGGTCTTCCTCCATTTTCTCTTATACTATTGATTTTCTGCAAACTCTGTGGACCGTATGTGAAAGGTCTCTTCATCACAAACAACTTTCGTTGTGTTCATAATTTACCTTACTCTTCAAATGACGGAGAAATTTACTATTTTCTGCCGATACCATGCTCGGCATTGAGGGACCGACAGAGCGATAACGAATATATGGGTTACCATGGCAACGTCTCTGACTGCTTGCCAGCAGGGAAGTAACGTATTGTCATTTTCCTCATCATTCCTTTAAATTCGTGGTTGTTCCTTGGGTAAAAAGCAAGAGAGTCGTCAATCGGCCATTCTGCGGGATATTGGCGGAATATCATTGGAGGTTATAACCGTCCTCGAATAGCATAAGTAATAACACAAATATTCATCTTCTTATCTGATTACCTAAGAATCCCTGCGCCTAAATTTCCCTCCGATTACCGCTTTCTTATATCCATAACTCACTCCGGCATAATTTATTGAGGAGCATTTGATTTTCCAATACATTCACTTGGTATTTATATATTTGTCGTCATCCGGATGTCCTCTGTTATAATCTATTTTCTATTAATTTCAACTTACTAAACTGTATTACTTTCTTCCTTAATTACCACGTATGTATGCGAGTGCTAATCCCGAATGCTGTACACTCTTTCCTTTGAGGAAATATTCTAAGCTATGCAAAAGTATAACTTCTGGCCCAGGAAAATTCCGAAATATGGATGCAATTTTAACGGCGGTGCAGACCTTCGTTTCGGGGTAATTGGTGGCTAATCAGTAAGTCGTATCAAAAGTCACAAAGCAAATTGCGTTTCATTTTGGAGAGATCTACAACTTTTGTCCTGTGACTTTTCGTCGTATTTCTATCCCTAATACATTAAACACAAGTTGATTTTGTACTTTTACACGTATATGTTATCATTTGGCACACTTATAGGAAAGGTAGAATCATGACATTCGGCACGCACATTGACATGACCATTGGCAATGTTATAGCCAAATTTTATGATTCTAGCTGTCACATGAGAATCAAAAATATAAAGTAGCATTCAAAAACTGTACAAGATTTCACCCCATTCAATGACTCTAACTCAATCTAACCCATAAATAAAGGAGATACGAGAAGATGTCATAGGACCAACCATGTAGAGCACTGAAAGGGGCGTCTGATGGTGAAGTCCGTTTGTAGATACGTCGTACAGTTGCAAAGCAGTAACTATCGAAATAAAGGTCTACACTTCTAGAGTATGTCTATACACTGACAATTTTGGCGAAATTTCCGTACAGTTATCCGTTTCAGGTGTAATAATGACCATCTGCATATATTCTGTTTTGGTGTCTGTCTGTTTGTTTGTTTGTCTGTTTGTCTAAAACTTGGAAACTACTGGATATATTTCCACCAAACTTGATATTTAGAATCCATCTGTCCTTTGGTAGGTTTTAGGGCAAGTATTGTTTCTGAATCCCTGAACTGACTGGGGGATTATACGAAACCGAAACCGTCATTTTGCAACCAAACTTAATGTAAATTTAGCTGCCGTAATGGAAATTCATTTCTAGGCCTTTTTCCTCATGTGCATCATTTCAATACGAGGATTAATAACGGAGATATCATTAACGGACCGTTTTCCGGTACAAGTCCCACCGGACTTAACTCAAGAGCGGGTGCGTGTAAAGCGTATGTTTTACAACTTGAAAACTACTGAAGATATTTGAGTCAAACTTTATATTAACATCCACCTGTCCAACGGTAGGTGTTAATCGTCAATAACATTTCATGTTCGCGGAATGGACTGGTGGTTTATAGGGAACCGAAATGGTGATTTTACTCTTCCAGAATATATACAGTACAAGACCAACCTGACTGGAAATCGACCAAACATGATGGAATTCCATCTCTAAAACTTTTTTTCATGTGCATTTTTTCGACAGGAGGATTAATAAGGGAGATATCATAAACGGTCCGTTTTTCCGGTTAAGTCCAGCGGATATAGCCCAAAAGGTGTTGTACGTGGAGCAGGTTCCTTATTTATCTATGTAAATAAAATCGTAACTACTGTGTGCCTGTACATAGACTATTTTGTCGAAATTTTCGTACAGCTACACGCTTAAGGGGTAATAATGATCATCTGCATATTTTTTGGTTTAGTATCTTGAAAGTTCTACCTTTTACACTTCTCACTGAAAACCCAGATTGCGGCATAATCTGCCAGTCGAGAAAGAAAACTGAAATTTGGCAAAATTTTACGACTTAGCCTGTAACGGGCGGAAAACTTCCAAGAGCTTTAAATTTTTCCCTTTCTATCCCGAAGAATATCGAAATATGGAGGCAATTTTAATGATGGTGCAGACCTTCGGGAAGTATCATCACATAACGGATGGCACAATCCCCGTTCAATTTGGAGTGATCTACAACCTTGGTCGTACGACTTTTTGTCGTATTTATATCCATTTTACGTTTGACTTTTCTCTATTTCTCGATCTTAAGTAAAGTAGTACTTTTCACATACATAATTCATACCTTCCATCACTTAGAGGAAAGATAGAATCATCATACTCTACACGAAAATTGGTCCACCCAGTAGCCATATGTGAGCCAAATGCTATGTATGTAGCTGTCACTTAATTATCCGAAAAGCAATGCAATGTGAGATAATCTTACACAAATTTTACCCAAGTTTCTAACTCAATCTGACCCATGAATAGATGAGATATCATATGACCAGCAATTTAGGCCGCTAAATCCGGCGTCTTATGGTACAATCTTTTCTCGATATGATGTACCGTTTAGAAGCAGTTAATCTGTAAATGAAGGTCTGCAATATTGTAAACAAGCACATACTTTCGTATGTCGAACTATATATATTCACTGATGTCGATTTTGTAGCGATCGAGAAAGGGTGTGTCTGCTATTGTAATCAGTACTCCGCACACCGACTATGACTGGCAGTAGGAATGGAGTCCTTCTCCAATTCCTGTGTAACTGGCATTAATGAGGCAGGCCTACCATTGTAATGAATAATTCACTTCTCGATTTGACTTTCAGAAGGCAAGGGAGCATGCAGCATACAGTCTTTGGCTGTAGGCAAGCGTTCCCGCAGTTATATACAGATGTACCCATCTAAAATGTGACTGGCATTAGGCATACTGGCCTGCTATTTTGATGGAAACTCATCAACTTGGTGTGACTGGCAGGAAGCTGGCTGGCAGTTGGAAAAGGGGCCTATCATTATAATGATAACTGCACAACTCAATTTTGACTGGTTGTAGGGAAGTTTCCTGCCATTATAATAAAAACTCTTCAATTTGTAATATGTCTGGAGGTAGGAAAGGGGGCCTGCAATTGTAACGGAAACTCCCCAAATAGATTGTGACCGCGCAGTAGGCAATGGGGCCTGCAATTATAATGTAAACTTCCCAACTCGATTGTGAATCGCAGTAGGGAAGTGAGCCTGTCGTTATCATCACAAATCCGTAACAAGCACTTTACACTGGAAACAACGTATGGGGACCTCTGCATATTGTTTCTCGGATAACGCTAAGAGACATGCTATTTTAAAACAATCTTATTTACTGCATGTACAGTATTTACTTCAATATTCGTATACAAAGCAGAATACCGTAGCGAAGCACGGGTACATTTGCTAGTGAACAATATTTTTGTCTAGATTTATCTCGGTCAAACTCGTTCCGTTGCATGAAACAGCATTATTATTTAGATTGTGGAGAAGAACATTGCGTCGTATCCAACTTTTGCGTATAACTTGTGTGGTGGCATACCTGAAGGATGGAGAGGGTTAAAAAATTCAACATACTAATGTACTACTTCATAAATATCATCGCATTGGACATGGTATTGTATGTTCCTATCTATATAAATAAAATTGTAGGGGGTCCGCTGTCTGTAATTTCTTTTGTTTTGCCAATTTTTCAGATATTTATCCGTTTTAGGTCAACTCAAGACCGAATCGGTGGTTTTTACGTTTCGGGTCTGTTTGTTTGTCTGTTTGTCTGTTTGTCTGTCTGTTTGTCTGTTCCACCATCACGTCGAAACGGCTGGATAGATCTCAACCAAACTTCATATTTAGAGTATACTCATCCCGGGGAAGGTTTCGATATGCATATCATTTTAAAATCTTTGCATACACAGGGGGTTTATAGGAAAACCAGAATGGTTTTTCCACCATCACGTCCAAACGGCTGGATAGATCTCAACCAAACTTCATATTTAGAGTACACTCATCCCGGGGAAGGTTTCGATATGCATATCATTTTAAAATCTTTGAACAGACGGGGGTTTATAGGAAAACCAGAATGGTTTTTCCACCATGACGTCGAAACGGCTGGATAGATCTCAACCAAACTTCATATTTAGAGTATACTCATCCCGGGGAAGGTTTCGATATACATATAATTTTATAACCTTTGAATAAATGGGGGATTTATAGGAAAATCTGAATGGTTTTTCCACCATCACTTCGAAACGGCTGGCTAGATCTCAACCAAACTTCACATTTAGAGTATACTCATCCCGGGGAAGGTTTCGATATGCATATTATTTTAAAATCTTTGAATAGACGGCGGTTTATAGGAAAACCAGAATGGTTTTCTTCTGGTTTTCCTCCATTTTCTCTTATACTATTGATTTTCTGTAAACTTAGTTTACCGTACGTGAAACGTCTCTTCATTATAAACAACTTTCGTTATGTTCATAATTTACCTTACTCTTCACATGACGGAGAAATTTACAATTTTCCGCTGGTATCATGCTCTGCATTGAATGACCGACAGACCGACAACGAACCTACAGGTTACCGTGGCAACGTCTCTGACTGCATGCCAGCAGGTAAGTAACGTATTGCAATTTTCCTCATCATGCTTTTAAATTCGTGGTTGTTCCTTGGGTAGAAGGCAAGAAAGGCGTCAATCGGCCTATCTACGGGATATTGGCGGAATATCGTTGGATGTTATAACCGCCCTCGAATAGATTAAGTAATAACACTATTAGTCATCTTTTTATTATTTCTTTACCTAAGAACCACTGGACCTAAATTTCTCCTCTGTTACCGCTTTATTATATCTATAACTCACACTAGCATAATTTCTTGAGGGGCATTTGATTTTCCAATACATTAACTTGGCATTTACATATTTGTCGTTATCCGGCTGTCCTCAGTTATAATCCATTTTCTATTACTTTCGACTTTCTTAACTGTATTATTTTCTTCCTTAATTACGCCGTATGTACGCGAGTGCTGCAAACTACTCGATGTATTTCCACCAAGACTCATACTTACAATACACCTGTCCTTGATAGGTTTCAGGGCAAATATTGTTTCTAAATCCGTGAACTGACTGGGGTTTTATACGTAACCGAAACAGTGATTTTGCACTTCCACAAAATATACACAACCAACGTTAATTTAAATCTACCTACCTTGGTAGAAATTAATTTCTATACTTTTTTTCTCATGTGCATCATTTCGATACGAGGATTAATAAGGGAGATATCATTAACGGACCGTTTCTCTGTACAAGTTCCATCGGACTTAACTGACGAGCGGGTGCGTGTAAAGCGTATTCCTTACAACTTGAAAACTACTGAAGACATTCGAACCAAAATTTATATTTAGCATCCACCTGTCCAAAGGTAGGTTTTAAACGTAAATAACATTTCATGTTCCGGAATGGACTGGCGGTTTATAGGGAACCGAAATGGTGATTTTACTCTTCCACAATATATACAGAACAACACCAACCTGACTGGAAATCGACCAAACGTGATGGAATTCCACCTCTAAACCTCTTTTTTCATGTGCATTTTTCCGTCAGCAGGATTAATAAGGGAGATATCATGAATGATCACCTTTGCAGGTTAAGTCCAGCGGACATAGCCCAAAGGTATTTTACATGGAGCAGATTCCTTATCTATATAAATCAAATCGTAACGACTGTGTGCCTCTACACTGATTATTTTGCCGAAATTTTCGTACTGCTTTCCGTTTAAGGGGTAATAATGATCATCTCCATAATATTTGGTTTAGTTTCCTGAAAGCCCTAATTTTTACCCGCCTCGCCCAAAATCCAGATTGCGGCATAATCTGCCAGAAGAAAAAGAATATAATTGAAATTTGACAAAATTATACGTTTTAGTCTGTAACGAACGGAAAACATCCCAGAACATTAAATTTTTCACTTTTTATCCCGAAGAATATCAAAATATGCAGGCAATTTTAATGATGGTGCAGACCTTCGAAAATTCCTATCACATAACGGATTGCACAATCTCCGTTCAATTTGGAATGATCTACAACCTAGGTCTTATGACTTTTTGCCGTATATGTATCCCTTTTACGTTTGATTTTTCTCTATTAATCGATGTTAAGTCAATTTGGAATTTTCACATGCATAATTCATACTTTCAATTACTTATATGAAATACAGAATCATCAAACTCTTCACGAAAATTGGTCCACCCAGTAGCCATATGTGAGCTAAATGCTATGTATGTAGCTGTTACATAATTATCCGAAAAGTAATGTAATGTGAGATAATCTTACAAAACCTTTACCCTGTACCACGTTTCTAACTCAATCTGACCCAAGAATAGATGACATATCATAGGACCAGCCATTTAGACCACTAAATCCGGCGTGTCTTATGGTATAATCCTTTGTCGATATGACGTACGTTTAGTAGCAGTTAATCTGTAAATGAAGGTCTTCAATATTGTATACACGCATATACTTTCGTAAGTCGATCTATATGTATTCACTGATGTCGATTTTTAGCGATCGAGAAAGGGTGGGTCAGCTATTGTAATCAGTACTCCCCACACCGACTTTGACTGGCAGTATGAAAGGTTTCCTTCTCCAACTCCTGTGTAACTGTCATTAGTAAGGTAGGTCTACAATTGTAATGAATAGTTCCCTTCTCGATTTGACTTGCAGAAGGCAAGTGAGCATGCAGTTTTGTTTAAAACACCCCTACCCGATTGTGTATGGCAGTAGGCAAGGGTGCCCGCCATTATAAATGAATGTCCTCATCTAAAATGTGACTGGCATTAGGCATATTGGCCTGCTATTTTGATGGAAACTCACCAACTTTGTGTGACTGGCAGTACGCTGGCTGGCAGTAGGAAAATGGGCCTGGCATTATAATGATAACTGCACAACTCAATTTCGAGTGATAGTAGAGTAATTGCCTGCCATTATAATAGAAACTCCTCAACTGTAATCTGTCTGGAAGTTGGAAAGTGGGCTGCCATTTTAACGAAGACTCCCCAAATCGATTCTGTCCGCGTAGTAGGCAATGGGGCCTGCAATTATAATGTAAACTTCCCAACTCGATTGTGAATGGCAGTAGGCAAGTGAGCCTGCCGTTATATCACAAATCCATAACAAACACTTTACATTGGAAACAACGTACGGGGACCTCCCCATGCTCTTTCTCGGGTAACGCTAAGAGACATGCAATTTAAAAACAATCTTATTTACTGCATGTACACTATTTACTTCGATATTCGAATACAATGTAGAATACCGTAGCGAAGCACGGGTACATTCGCTAGTGTTTGGATAAATTTGAACTTAATACAATTAAAATAAATGACTTGTTTTTGGGTCGAAGGGAACAATCTCTAAATTTTCGTTAAGTGGCGAGGATATTACAAATTAAAATGTTAAATAACATATTGGAACTAATATAGAAGTATCAGTATCTATTCTTTGAAGGCATTTGTGTGAATTACGTTATGACGGACAAACTAAAATATACAATATTAAACTAAAGATATTGAGCAAAAAATCTGTCATTATTCTGTGTCCTTAGGCAAAGCCAATTTGAGTCAGATTGGAATAAATAAATAAATAAATAAATAAATAAATAAATAAATAAATAAATAAATAAATAAATAAATAAATAAATAAATGAATAAATAAATAAACGCGGATATGTCATTCATTCTAATAATATTATTTATACTCACTGCAGGGTCTGCAGAGGACTTTTATTCCTTAAGAGTCATTTTTAGTTTATTTGTAGTTTTATTGCTTAATAGTCTCTCAGAGTTGGCTTAATCCCCTCTGTGCTTAAGCTCTTTCGTGTTGTAAGTAGTAAACTTGATTAGAAGTAAGGAAGACATAAATTGAAATACGGGAGGGAGTCAAACATTTACAGCTTCATCTATATTTAGCTCTGTACTAAACACTTTACATGAAAATGAGCCGTACACTTAACCTTTTCACAAATATGTGTCGATTCTCGTACGTTATAAAATGAGAAGGTTTAATACTGAAATCGAGGGGCGTACGATGAATATAGCTGTGTAATATTTACGCTAAGAGTGAAACCCCGTGTTGCTTCCAGCTCCTTTATGTGAGGTTTTATTACCGTTAGAGGAGGTAGTGGTGCGAAGTAGGAATTTATACACACCATTACGTTCAGCTATGTGCGATATGTAATCTCTCGAAGGCGGAGTCTGCCTTTAATAAATATCGAAGAGAAGATAAATTGGCCACCAAAATCTCAATTACAAGTGGCCAAGTCTGTTAGATGAAGTAGTTTCTCAATGATTCAGGATGAAGGAGACCTGACGTTCAACGGATATTAGGTCAATCGAAGCGAAAGTGGAGGAAGGGCAGGATTTATCCATTGCCTTTATTTCAAGTACTGGTCCATAACTACTCGTTTTACTAAGGCTGTGCAGAAATTGCTGATAATATTTTTATTCATCACCGTACAAAACTCCTTTTTATTGGCCACTGTAGACTTTTAATCCTAAACAAAATAGAAATAACCTAATTAAATTTTCCCAAGAAAATATATTTAACTAAATTCACTCTTCACTGTAGAGAAGAGGAAAAGATAATGAGGAAGAAAATAAAATGCCCAACGCTGACCCCTGCATATCTAATGCTATCACAGGCGTGCTAACAGAGTCACTGACCGTTCAGTATTACTATTCAGCAAGATCGGTGTTAGAACTACTTAACAAGGATTGTAAACATTCTTTAAACATTTTGCTTTTCCATTTTGAGAACTTACTTCTCATATAAGCAAAGGATCACCTCTAAGGAAGGAAGTATAAAATAACGAAAGTCAAGCAAAATTATTTGCAATTATTGGCAAAAACTTGTGAATAATTCGAGAACGTCAAAAGCAATTATAATATGGCCAAAATTGCGTTTATGTTATTTGTTTGATCAAGTATGACTTCATGATAAAACACAGTGAAATTGCATTTATCTATAAATATAAAATCGTCTTTCTGTCTGCATTGTTTTAATGTGAATCCGATATATATTTTACATTGGGCAGATAAGTTTGCCCTATAAAGGTTTCAATTTAACTTACTTCTGTTTATAATACTAACATTATTATTATTATTATTATTATTATTATTATTATTATTATTATTATTATTATTATTATTATTATTATTATTATTAACAGTAATATTTGTTTTATATCCCACTAACTACTTTTACGTTTTACGGAGGCTCCTTGCTTGTTTGTTACAGTCACGGCAAAACGGACAAGTGGGCTTTCATGAAACTGGCTATTTAAATGTAGTATAAGGATTAATTGAATCCTAGCTAAGTATATGTTGATCAAAAACACCAGGATGGAAGCCTGAAATATAAAATTCACCGAATCCCTTTTAAAGTTTGTTTTACAGAAAAATTTATGTAGAGAATTATCTTTGAAGGTTTTTTCTGCACCGTGAAAAGTAAGGCAAACATCAGTGGCAGTCGTGTCAAAGTTTATGTCCAAGAGGTCATAACTAACTTTATGGAGTTACCACGGAGATCATCGCGCACACGTTTTAAATGCTTTGTATATGCATCTGATTGTATTTTAAAAATATTAAAAATATTCTTTGTACCAGAGGGAAGAGATCTAACCTGCAATGGTTAGAGACAGCAAGGAAACAAGTACGTCACGAAAGGCCGCTGGCTGGGACTGTACACCTATGTGCCTCAGAATGCCAGCAACAACATGAGGGGTCGAAAGAAATGCAATCATGCATAGGCTAAGTGATAGTTCCGTCAACGGCGGGTACAAATGTGTTCTATTTAAGTTTGTAAAAAGAGAAAAAAGGAAATTTATTTCCGTACCCCTTGGAGGGGTTGAAGGTAAAGGCTTCCACTATCCGCAACCTCGGCACTTGATGGGGTAGAGTGGTTAGCTCTACGCCCGGCCGCCTTTGCTCCCAGGATTTAACCTGGTACTCATTTTTGGTGTAGGCTGAGTGAACCTCAGGGACATGTGCACCTCCAGAAGTGGAAATCTCGTTTCTTAAATTTTACGACTTCCTGACGGGGATTCGAACCCACGTCCTTCCGGGTTGCAAAAAGTAAATCAGGATAAAAATAAGACATGTCAAAAAATCAATTCATTACTTACTATTAACACGTGAGGGAAAAGACTGGTTTCCCCATTCGGAATATTTATAGACTATTCCATGAACATTTCTACCTGTGGCGAAACCACGTCATCCTTTCCTAGAGGACAACAGCAGCTGCACCTCGCCACACTAGGCAACGCCGGTGAAAGCATGTAGAGTGCCCGTCTTCTTTATGATTTGCATGCCAAAATAATTATGAAAAGACGGCTGACACATAGGATAAAGGTAGTAATTGATAGTTAAAAATGTCATCTTGATCCGTATGAAGTATTTTCAATTTTAAAGATAGTAAAGAAATACATCGACTATACTGTATTTCTACATAATGTTACATATGGACTGAGTTGTAGGCAAAACAATATAAAGTTCCGGCGGAATAAAATGCAGTTCTATTTAATGTTGTGCTTACTGTAGCTAGCAAGTCAATAAGTGTAATGTTTCTCACATTTGGTGACCCCGACGTGATTGGTATCTTGTGATACTGTTTTCTGCCACAAAAACAGTGCTTTTCACACGTTAGTGACCGCCTTTGCTATGGAACAATTACAACAGTAGCTACAACAATTACAAGAGCAAAATCGCATCCTACAACAGCAACTTCAAACGGCAAACGACGCCTTCACCACATTCATAGGTTAGTATTGTAGTGAACCGTGTTGGAATTAAATTACATGTTTTCTGGCCAGACAAGCCAGCGGTATGGTTCGTTCAGGCTGAAGCGCAATTCAATGTATCCGGCATCACGAAAGACACAACAAGATACGCGTATGTTGTTTCCCGGATGAACAGTCGCTCTGTCGCGAAAGATGAAGTTATTATTACCAACCCTCTGGTGCAAAATGCATACGTGTACATGCGTACCGAACTCTTTCAGCGTCTTTCCATATCGGGAGAGCAACGCGTTCTTCAACTGCTCACGGAGGAGGAGCTCGGCGACCGAAAGCCATTCCAGTATGGTTCCAGTGTATGGGACCCTCACCAGGATTACCTGATTCAAGAACTGGAAAAAATCCAAAGAAAAGCAGCTCGATTTGTTCTGGGTGATTTCCGACAAAAGAGTAGCGTTACAAAAATGTTGCAACGTTTGGGTTGGGAAAAATTGAGAGAAAGAAGAAGAGCTGCTCGACTAAGTGGTATGTTCCGAGCTGACAGCGGAGAGATGGCGTGGAATGGCATTAGTAGACGAATAGGTTTGAATGGCGTTTATAAAAGTAGGAAAGATCACAATATGAAGATAAAGTTGGAATTCAAGAGGACAAACTGGGGCAAATATTCATTTATAGGAAGGGGAGTTAGGGATTGGAATAATTTACCAAGGGAGATGTTCAATAAATTTCCAGTTTCTTTGAAATCATTTCGGAAAAGGCTAGGAAAGCAACAGATAGGGAATCTGCCACCTGGGAGACTGCCCTAAATGCAGATCAGTATTGATTGATTCACTTCCAGTTCTTACGACGCCTTAGGTCACTCGCAGACAGCACACAAGTAAGGGACAACCTCCTAAGACAATTATGGATACAGCACCTGCCGTCAGAAGTGCAGGCCGTTTTACGAACACACAGTGAGATTCCGCTAGATAACGTTGTCGCCCTGGCCGACAAAATTCTCGAGGTTTCACCTGTGTCCCTGTTCACGCCGTAAACACATTACCAGTTAGTGAGGTGAGCCAGCTCGCGAAGAGGATAGATGACCTCTCACACCATATGGCAGCACTGCAAAACTTCCTTCTGCGCACGCTCTCGTTCCCAGCATCGGCCAATTCGTCCCATTAACAGACGCAGCTATTATCCGACAGCCGGTGTACAAGGTGTCTGTTGGTACCATCGCCATTTCCGCGAAAAGGCACAGAAATGTGAATCACCTTGTAGCCTCCCGTCAAACTCCAACGGCAACCAGTGACGGCGGTAAATGGTTGCCTAACAGATGGAAACCGCCCATTTATCACGGATAGGAAGAGTAAATATGAATTTCTGATTGACACTGGGCCGGATTTGTGTTGCTTTCCGCATACATTCCTGAAGAGGCGTCGCCATCAGACCAGTTATGAACCCTCAGCCGTCAATAATTCCACAATCCACACATACGAAACTCTGCACTTGAAACTGAACCTCGGACTCCGACGAAAACTTTCATTGAAGTTTGTTGTTGCTGACGTCGCACTTCACATCATAGAATCAGATTCCCTTGCCCATTACCATCTTCTGCCAGACTGTCGTAAAAAACGCTTGGTCGACGGCTTACCAGTGAACGTGCAGCCAGATAACTCTCTACAGCCCAGTGTGAAGGCTCTCAATGTACCGACTACGTTTCATGAAATTTTAAAGGAATTTCCTAACCCCCATCAGGAGACCTACGAGAAGTACGCCATTCTACGGTACATTTCATCCGAACTACACCAGGACTACCTGTCTCCTGTCGAGCTCGTCTTCTCACCCAGGATCGTCTTCAGATCGCTAAGAAGGAGTTTGATGTCATGCTTCTGGAAGATACAGCACGGCGCTCAGAGGGTCCTTGATCATCGCCGCTCCATTTGGTACCGAAGAAGGACGAAGGCTGGCGGCCCTTCGGAAATTAACGTGCTTTAAACTCACGGACCGTTCCTTACAGATATCTACCTCGACATCTCCATGATTTCAGCCATCAGCTCCGCGGATGCATTATTTTCCCTGTTATCGACCTAGTGAAGGCCTACACCCAAATTACCGTGAACCCAAGGGGCATTCCAAAGACCGCAATCATAATGCCCTTCAGACTCTTTGAGTTTCCATTCACGAACTTCGGGCTGCGCAATGCTGGTAAAACTGTTGAGAGATTTATCGAGGAAGTACTATCTGGTCTGGATTTCACGTTTACGTACGTCGGCGATATCTTGGTCTTCTCTAAGAGTCCCGACGAACACAGGCGCCACCTGCGAGCTCTCTTCCACCGCCTCTCTCAACGCTATCAATAGTGATTTAGCATCTCCAAGAGTCGCCTTTCTCGGATACGAAGTTTCCGCCGCAGGGACAAGATCACTGCCGGAACGCATCATAGCCCTGCAGAATTTTCCTCTCCCAAAACTTCACGTGATCTCAAACGCTTCTTGGTAATGATCAATTTCCACCTGCGGCTCCTTCCCTCGGCGTCGCAGTACCAGGCTCCGCTACACACAGCTGTATCCAGTTTACGCGGCTCTCAACCTGTACACTGGACACCAGAAATGGAAAGCATCTTTGCCGCCTGTAAAGAAAGCCTCGCTCGAGCTCCCCTCCTAGCACATCCCGATCCTCAAGTACCATTTGGAATGTTCACACTATTGGAGCTAGCTTCCACCAGTATGTGGGCGATGCCTGGCTGCCCCTAGTCTTCTTCTGTAAGAAACCATCTCCGAATAACCGAATGGCCAGTCTACTACTACCGAGAGTTACTTGCAATTTATGAAGCAGTGCAGCAATTCACATACATGTTGGAAGCCCAGCAGTTTACAATTTATACAGACCACAAACCCCTGACTTACGCCTTCAAGCAACGTCGCGACAAACTTCCACCTGTGCAGTTGAATCAGTTATCGTTCATCGCTCAGTTCACAACGCGCATTCAGCACATTGAGGTCTCCTCCAACGTAGTCGCAGATGCACTCTCTCGCATCAACGGAATTGCCAGTAGCACCTTGGATTTTTGCGCTTGGGCACTATCACAGCAAGGACATGCAGAAATACTTGATGTGTTGAACCGCGAATCAGCACTTCTGTTGCAGCAAGTCCGGACACCATGAACATCAGAACATTTTTCTGTGACACTTCAACGCGTTGACCCAGACCATTTATCATTCCACATTTCCGCAAACAAGCTTTTGGCTCTCTTCGCGGACTAAGTCATCCTGGTGCCAGAGCGACCACCTGTTTAGCATCAGAACGCTTCGTATGGCCCCACATGCAAAACGACTGCCGTGCATGAGCATGAGCACACCCGGCATGTTAACGCTCGAAGCTCGCGTGCCATTTCAACGTTCCAATTGGCAACTTCACCCCACCGTCTGTTCACTTCCAACACGTCCACCTGTACATCATCTGCCCACTCCCTCCTGGTAGAAATTTCCAATACTGTCTAACAGCAGTGGACCGATTCGCCCGCTGGCCAGAAATCTGGCCACTGGAACGCTTCACTACCGAAGACGTCGCTGAATCTTTTGTACCATGCTGGATCTCTCGCTTTGGACACCACACCGTATCACGACGACCAAGGCAGACAGTTCGAATCTCAGTTGTCCAAAACCTAGGGATTCTCACCGGAACCTCACGCTCCCGAACAACCAGGTAGCGTTCTTGCGCCAATGGCATGATAGAATTTTTCCACCATCAACTCAAGGCAGCCAACGTGTGTCACCCAGATACGTCTTGGCTGCAATCCTTACAAATTGTCTTGCTTGGCACCGAAGGGCGCATAAAGAAGATCTTGGTGCTTCGTCGAGAGAGCTAGTCTACGGAGAACCAATGCGACATCCAGGAGAAATGCTCTGTACCACGACAGACAACCGCCTCGAGGACACTACAAATTTCGTAGTCAGACTCCGCTAACAAATGAGCGGACTGCGTCCTTTGCCAGCATCACGACAGGATCAACACTCCACCTTCATCTTCAGGGACTTTATCACTTGTACTCACGTCTACCTACAGGATGACATGATCCGCGGAACTCTACAGCCACCATACATTGGCCTACATCGAGTGTTAGATCGAAGTGATAGGACACTGATTGTGCAAATAAGAGGGAAGCCTTCCCTCGTCAGCATTGATCGGATAAAACCTGCCTACTTCCTGGCTGATAACACACACTTACCTGGAAAAATGCCACTCAGGATCAACGCATCATCCCAGAGAAAACTCTTCACGATGACACAGCCACAGCATCAGCAACACCTAAACGTGCTCCACCATCGCGCAACTTGGGACCTGCAACTCGCTCCGGCCGAAGAGTTAGGTTCCCGGATTACCTTCAGCCGTGACTACTTCGACTCCGTGGGGGGCTGGTGTGGCGTAACCATATCATCCCTCCACCACAGGAACCTAGAAGGCAGCAGCTGGACCTCGCCATACTAGGCAACGCCAGTGCGTAATGTTCTCGGCGATGATGGAAATGACTGTAAAATACCTTTAAGCTATATTGAAAACCACTTCTCTTGCCTTCATGCAACCGACAGCAGAGATGACTATCCTAACGCTTTGTCTAATTAAGACCGTACTATTTTACATGAAGCCTACCATCTCAGAATTTCCAAGAGACCGAAAGAGCTGACCGTGCGATTAGGGCGGGTGGGTTCGAATACCACATTTGGCAGCCCTGAAGATGACGTTCCGTGGTTTCCAGTTTACACATCAGGTAAATGTTGGGACTGAACCTTCAGTAAGGCCATGGCCGCTTCCTTCCGAGTCCCAACTCTTTCGAATTCTTGTGTCGCCGAAAATCTTCAGTGTGTTAGTGCACCGCTAAACCACAGGAAAAGTCCTAGGAAGAAGTAACACACGCCTCAGGTATAGCAGTGGGTATCTCACATTGACAAAACCAGGTGTTTTGCGGGTTGTGAAGACGTTTATATTTCTGCAATATTTGCACCAATAGCCATGAGAAAGTGGTTATTATTATTTTAAGAGGAATTACATGATCATATCAACTTACGTTCCTCCTTGTCTTCAGATTGCTAGAACCCTTCTAATACACGAGTTAGATGACACTCACGCCTCGAACTGGAGACTCATTTGTAAATGCTCGTTATTAAATGAGAGGCAATGAACGAATCATCGATCGCAGACTTAATGAACACCAGAGAGAGTTCACAACATCTCCAGGTACTATCATCAATAAAGCCATGTTGCTATCTATAATTACAATTGCCACGGGGACAAAATCGATGCGACAATATTGTTCCTCGATATTAGGAAAGCTTTCGATAACGTTAGCCATACGCATCTCGGAAAACGACTTGAGAATTCTCTTCCAACCAAATTTGTTGATCTGCTTATATTGCTGCAGGAAGGGAATACGATGTAGATTGGTGTGATCCATTCTAAAACGTCCGACTCGTTGGCTGAACGGTCAGCGTACTGGCCTTCGGTTCAGAGGATCCCGCGTTCGATTCCCGGCCGGGTCGGGGATTTTAACCTTAATTGGTTAATTCCAATGGCACGGGGGTTGGGTGTATGTGTTGTCTTCATCATAATTTCATCCTCATCACGATGCGCAGGTCGCCTACGGGAGTCAAATAGAAAGACCTGCACCTGGCGAGCCGAACCCGTCCCGGGATATCCCGGCACTAAAAGCCATACGACATTTCATTTCATCCATTTTAAAACGAAGTATACTTCACTGAGAAGAGGGGCATGCAGGGTTCACCTCTAGCCTTTGCACTACAATCTTGCTACAGACCATATTTTAAAATTCTCTCTGAGGACGCTGTTACTTTTGGTTATGCAATCCCTCTGGAAGCCGGGCTGAAGCCCCTCACAGACTTTGCTTTTGCTGATGACACATTAATCTTAGACAAAGCTAAAGCTTCTGCATGTGGACCAACCTAAAATGGTGACTATTGGCTTCAGAGAGACTGTTTTCGAAATTAATGCCTAAAAGTCCGTCCCCGGTGACATTTATCATTGTCAACTTACGGAGTGAATCCTCCTTACACACAATGACGAAATCATAGGATATGAACCAGATGAAGGCAATTGATATCTTGGAGTAAACTTTCATGATGCTATAACTCTCATAGAAATAATTAAAGAAGTTCGTCACAAACTGGAGTCTTTTTTCCGTCGCTCCATGACAACCAAACGCTCACAGGTTTGAACGCTTCAGTCTGTCCTACCTTAGTGTACCCACTCCAGACGATGCCTCTAATAAATATATATACCGGGAGAGTTGGCCGTGCGCGTAGAGGCGCGCGGCTGTGAGGGCGCATCCGGGAGATAGTGGGTTCGAATCCCACTGTTGGCAGCCCTGAAGATGGTTTTCCGTGGTTTCCCCATACTTTTTTTTCTGGGGGCTTTACGTCGCACCGACACAGATAGGTCTTATGGCGACGATGGGATAGGAAAGGCCTAGGAGATGGAAGGAAGCGGCCGTGGCCTTAATTAAGGTACAGTCCCAGCATTTTGCCTGGTGTGAAAATGGGAAACCACGGAAAACCATCTTCAGCGCTGCCGATAGTGGGATTCGAACCTACTATCTCCCGGATGCAAGCTCACAGCCGCGCGCCTCTACGCGCACGGCCATCTGGCCGGTTTTCCCCATTTTCACAACAGGCAAATGCTGGGGCTGTACCTTAATTAAGTCTACGGCCGCTTCCTTCCAACTCCTAGGCCTTTCCTATTTCATCGTCGCCATATGACCTATCTGCGTCCGTGCGACGTAAAGCTCTTAGCAAAAAAATGTATAATTCCCTTCACAACAGTGACAGGATGATTAGGTGCACGCAAAAGGAAATTCCATATCCCGCTTCTGATCTTCCGGCTAGAATGAGCTACAGCCGTAGGGAATCGTGGAATCTTTCTCCAACATATCAACACTCATAGGTCTCTCCAAAAGGATTGGAACCCGTACATCCTTCAAACTAGAAAATTCCCAGAAGAGAGCAATCGGTGCGTACATAAGCTTTCTTTAAGTCGTACTGAAAACTTGCATAGCGCCAGGTGAAGATTCCTAGATTCGAAAATTAGAAATCAACACGGGGATCTTGAGTGCACTAAATCGTATCAGCTCTCTCAGAGAGGAAAAGACATAGCACATCTAAGTGATTACCCACCTGCTAACCGATGTATAATGCACCACGAAGGCCTATCGTATAGTGAATGGCGGGTGACCTTGAAAATGTCAGAAAATGTGACAGCTTTTCGCGCGATCCCCGGTAGAACCCCAGACAATAGTGTAAACTAAAATACTATCACCATACAATATACATCAGTCTACACTGGCAAAAATGTGTCGCATTTCTAGTGAGCCGAGGTCTGATGAATCCCTGTTGCTCAAAATGTAAACATTGTAAAGGCAAACTCTGGTATTTCTCATCCACTCACTTAGTTGATTGCTAATAGACTGACTGAAAGCTACCTGGGCTAGCATTGCCCCCACCACATTACTAGTCGAACAGCGGTGGCTTGTATTTTGTTGGGGTTCAACAAAGCCCACCTCCCCAGTTAAGGGATGGGCAGATGCATACCAGGTGGGGTCGTTCGGTTGATGATGCATTAAAGTGAAATAGCTAATAAATTTCACGAAGTGAATAGTGTTACAGCTGGTAAAAAGAAATAGACGTACTATATTCGTATTGTGCCAACGGAAAGATTCTTTCGGGAATGCACATCCACATTTGCAAAAGCACATAATCTCCTTACGAACCGATTATCCTTTGACGGCATATTCTCCTGTTCTTACACCACTATGTGTACTATTGTCGTTTATTTTTAAAGATCAAGTTGTACAGAGATTCAGTGCCTCGTGATACTAAACAGTTGATCAGCATCAGACGTGCAATCCGTTCTATTCCATTGTCAACCTTCAGCACAGATGTGAAAGATGTTTTTGAGTTTACTGGTTCCTATCTAGAACATACCTTTTAATGATGCTGCTGCTGCTGCTGCTGCTGATGATGATGATGATGATGTTGAAGATTTTTGTGTTATTATGTTGAAGTATCATATTCTCAGTGGTGGTGGTGGTGATTATTATTGTTTTAAGAGGAAGTACAACTTGGCAACCAACCGCTATAAAACATTAATGAGAGGGAAAGAATGGAAGGGAACCGACACTTCGAAAAGTGAAGGTATCGGCCAAAGAAAGACAAGGGCCACAAAGGGCGTAAAAATGGAAATTTCAAATCTCGTGGGCACCGACCAAGCCTGCCAAGTTGATATCCCCTGATATTTCCCTTTCTGTCTTTCTTATGACACACAGGAGATACGGTGGATATACTGTACTGGCTTAGAGCACGGGGTGAAATCAAATTAATCCGTACATATGAATTCGTTCCAATAGTCCGATATGTGCGGCGAATGGAAGAAAACATATTATTATATTTTCATTCCAATTCTCGGATTTCCTCATGTAATTGCTGTATTGGTTAACTGCCATTCGATCCAAAATATCACTTTCCATATGTTTTAACGTAGAACATAGTGCACGTGTACTATGCCGTGGTCGTTGTTGCTAAAACCTATAATAAGGTATAACTTAAGAGTATGACAAATAATTTAATTTGTATAATACAGCTATTTGTGCGTTTTAAACAATGTTAGGGAAAATAATAATTATCTTTTAGATAATAATAATAATAATAATAATAATAATAATAATAATAATAATAATAATAATAATAATAATTGCCTTGCAATGAATCCCCTATCCAATCTCCTACAAGCTACTGGTTTTGGATTTGATATTAAATATAACAATAGGAAGCACAGAATATCTCATTTGTTTTATATGGATGATCTGAAAGTGTATGCCCACAACGAAACACAAATGAACGTCCTGCTGAATATAATACACTCTTACACATCTGATGTGGGAATGACGTTGGGAGTAAAGAAATGTAAGCTGCTAACAATTGAACGTGGTCGGTACACAAACTCCCAACCATACGAGCTCCATGCCGGATCTTTAATTGAGGGAATGACACAAACAGATTTGCTCAAGAGCACAAGAAAATCAAACAGGAAATCACTGACAAATATACATCGAGGTTGCATCAGATTTTGCGCAGCTACCTAAATGTAAAAGTAAAGCAAAGTCACCTCCGTACAGGCCATGAAGGCCCTTGGAGGAGTGGAAGGTAAAGGCTTCCACCATTGTTAACCTCGGCACGTGATGGGGTAGAGTGGTTAGCTCTACCCCCGGCCGCCTTTGTCCCCAGGAATTAACCTGGTACTCATTTTTGGTGAAGGCTGAGTCAACCTCAGGGCCATATGCACCTCTGGAAGTGGTACTTAAATTTTACGACTTCCTGACGGGGATTCGAACCCACGTCCTTCGGGGCGAACCGATCACGCCTTTACCGCCTCGGCCAGGCAGCCCCTGCTACCTAAATGCCAAGAACAAAATTAAAGCAATAAACACGTGCGCTATTCCAACTCTTGTTTATTCATTCGGAATTCTGATATGGTCTGCTACAGAAATAGACAACATACAAAGAAAAACGAGAACTTTGCTCACCACTTATAGATTACATCATCCAAATTCATGCATGGAGCAGTACTTGCCCCCGTAGAATACACGAGACGACACAATCATATCTCGGGAATCATATACCAGGCACTTGCTCAGGAAAACTAATTAACAGGAGCGTATCCCTTGTTACAAGTACCATCCAACACCACTCCTCGAGAACGAGTCGATTAAGCTTTACTGGGACACTGCTGTAGTGACAGACAAAACAGTCAAACATAACAGACCAGACATCATACTGGTAAACAAGAAGATTGGGACAACTTTCATTACTGACATCGCAATCCCCAATGACACCAACATTGACAGGAAGTACCGTGAAAAAATATCCAAGTACAAAGAACTTGCAGAAGAGATCAAGAGTATCTGGAAGATGAAACTGTTACGGATAGTCCCTGTGATTCTGTCAGTTAACGGCCTCATTCCACACACACTTCACAAGAGTCTGCGAGAACTGGGTCTTCCACCGAGCATCTACAAAATTATGTAACATTCTGTCATCTTGTCAACATGCAACATTGTGCGATCGTTACTCTCACAAGAATGAAGATCTGTATTATAATGTGTAAATACTTTAATTATTGTAAGGCACTCGGTGCATCCCGTGCCCATTACTACCCATATTTCCTGTGGAGAAGTGTATGAATAATAATAATAATAATAATAATAATAATAATAATAATAATAATAATAATAATAATAATAATAATAATAATAATAATAAACACAAGGAAGACAACCAAATGACTGTGACTTTAACAAAGCCAAAAGTCTCCTTGTTGAGGCCGCTAAAGACGTTGCAGAAATCAAGAGAACCAAAAAGCATGCCTGGTGGAATGGTACCTGCGAATCAGTCCTCCAAGAAAGACTCAATGCGTGGAAACAGTACTACTCTACGAAATCAGAAAATGATTGGGAAACCTACAAAACCCAAAGTGCCCAAGCAGCTAGGGTGTTCAGAACTGAGAAACGTAAAAACGAAAAATCTCTCATTGAAAAGATAGAACAAAACTTTAGGAAGAATGAAAGCAGAGAGTACTACAGAGCCTTCAAACGCAAACTCACTGGCTATAAACCACCATCTCTATGCTTTGAGCGAACGACGGCTCACTGGCGACGTCAGATGAAGAAAATTGCAGCATTCTGGCAGATTACTTCAAGAATTTACTTAATTGCTCAGTAGTAGCAGAACTATGGAAATATGCCCCAGAGGAATCACTTGATATCTTGCAAAAGCAAATAAAAGAAATTTGGAACAAGGAGACCCTACCCGAAGATTGGAAAATAGCTTTGATCCATCCATTACACAAAAAAGGCAGCATGAAGAACATCAACAACTACAGAGAAATATCTTTCTACCCGTGACTTACAAAATTCTATCACTTGCCATCCTGGAGCGTTTGGAATCACAAGTCGAACATCAAATAGGTGAATACCAAGGAGGGTTCAGAAAAGGTCGCTCAACAGCTGAACAGATCCAAAATCTCAAAACGATCATCAGATATTGTACACTAAGGTCCAAGCAGTATGTGTCTGTCTTTGTGGACTTTAAGAAAGCGTACGACTCCATTGACCGGGAAGTCCTGCTAAACATCTTAAATGAATTTGGAGTTGATTTGAAACTGCTGGCATTAATTAGAGCCACCCTGACCGATACAAAATCCAAGGTGAAGTTCCACGGATGTCTCTCGCATTCCTTTGATATCAAAACAGGAGTCCGACAAGGTGATGGGCTATCCCCGATACCCTTCAACTGTGTTCTTGAAAAGATCATCAGAACCTGGCGGGTGAGATTACAGGAAACCAACTACAGTCCATTGAGAATAGGAACCAAATCCAAGGGGATCGCAACAGACTGCTTAGCATTTGCCGATGATATTGCTGTTCTCTCAAACGACATAGAAACCGCTAGAGCTCAGGTTGAAATTTTAAAGGAAATTGCCGAACAAACTGGTTTGCAGATATCGTTTGAGAAAACAGAAGTAATGACTAACATCAAAGAGGCTCCACCAAAACTCCATACAAAATACGGGGACATCACCCGAGTAGACATATTCAAATACCTGGGTGAGATCATCATGAAAAATGGACTGGACAAAGAAGCACTTCAGGAGCGAGTACGCAAACTGGAAATAGCCTACCAAACATCCCGCACTATCTACAACAAAAAATGTCTTTCCCAAAACACCAAGATACGTCACTATGAAACAGTTCTGAAGCCAGTAGTTCTATATGCAGCCGAAACCCTGTCTCTAAATGCCAACAAAGGACTCCTTGAAGAACTGGAGAAAAGAGAACGCAAAATTGTGAGAGGAATCTTGGGATCAAAGTACAGAAATGGAATCCATCAAAAGAGATCCAACAAGGAAGTCTACAGCAAAATAGAGAAAATTACCGACACAATTAGAAAAAGACGGGCACGATTTTACAGTAATCTGAAAAGAATGGACGGAAGAAAATTAACTAAAGAAATATTTCACTTTTTTGATTCGAACCCCAAAAACCACAATTCCCTGGTTTAGAAATACCAAAGACGACCTGCAAATGCTACATATCTCAGCTGAAGACGCCCTTAACAGAGATCTCTTCCGCAAGAAAATATTGACGAACGGGCTAAACCGAGACGAGCAACAAAGGAGCGTAAGCAGGCCCACTCACAAAGAATGAGGGAAATTTGGGCTCTAAAGAAGGCCAAGTTCAGTGTCAAATGCAACAAGACTTAACGTGGTCCTTGATGGCCCCAGCGAATTATATAATAATAATAATAATAATAATAATAATAATAATAATAATAATAATAATAATAATAATAATAATAATAATAATAATAATAATAATAATAATAATAATAATAATAATAATAATAATAATAATAATAATAATCGTATGTCCTCAGCTACCGTGTGCAGACATTTCAATTTGACGCCATCTGGCTGTACACATGTATGTAATAATATAATAAGAATAATAAGTATAATAATTATGGCCTCTGGATGGACGTGGTGCAGGTTTTTGTAGTTGCCACCCATGGACAACCTGTACGTTTGAATTTGAGGATGATAATAATGATATGATAAGGTGATGATAATATGATGATAATGATGATGCAGAAGAAAGTGAAACGTAGTGTCGGCTCATAGCCTACTCCCGTCGAATAAAACAAAGGGGTCTCTTCAAGGCTTAACGTCACCGTATGACGGACGAACCGCCATCAGCAGCATCATATGCCCTCACACCACATGAACACTGTGAAGAAGTCAGGAATTAAATCCAGGCTTTTGACATGCAATATAGTGATTAAAAATTGTTCACCACCAACTCCCTTATTCTGCTGGCCGACATTCCTGCTAATTTTTTCTACCAACGGGAGTCGAACCAGCTAGTCCATATAGAATTGAACGCTTCAACGATCATAGCCATCAGGTGGGTTCCTTGGTTAGTAATATTTGGAATAATTGAAAGTTCCTCTAAGGATGAGTGACTAATGTCTGATAATAAAATATTATAGTAAAAGTTTCCATCCCTTTATACCTGTAATTTCGTTGTTATAAATAGCGTATTCTAAAAATATTTTTTTCTTGAAATCTGTTCACAACTTTTTTTACTTCAAGAATCTGAGATGACGTTAAATGCAAACTCGATATATGGCAGTTTTATGGAAGATTGTTAAACAAGTAACTCAGACGGTCTCGCTCTTAACACAGTCAACATTAGTAAGTAAATATGAAATAACTTCGTCATATTATATTCTGCATTTTAACATCCATCTTCTGGTTGCATAGAAATGTTACGAACTGGAACTAAACAATACAGTTAAATAAAATTCAGTTTTTTTGTTTCCATGTAAACTGAGAGCTCCCGCTTTGCTTCTTTTGGTAGCTAAAGCTTTTATTCCCTGAGATAAAAGTTGAACCTAAATTCTCTTCAGAAGGATAATTGACATCGCTGTTACCTCGGGCGATGTTCTCTTTGTCGAAGCATGTCTTTCTGCGAGTGACATGAGTACCTGTGCATCTCAAAGTTCCCCGGAGAGGGTGAAAGCCAAGACGCGATGCGTCTAACGCAGACGCAACGTGATTTATCGGAGCTAAACACGGTATTGATCAAGGATTAGCTTTCCCTTCTAGGTCAGTGGTTAGATGGAAACATGTCGAGGAGAAATCAGCTATGCACCAGCGCTCGCTATGAAAGGAAAAAGATTACTTCAGTTTATTAAATACGATAAAATATCACATGCAATTAAACTTCAGAGGCTCCTCGAATAACAAATCTCAAAGTAGCTCATGCTGTGAAGCTTCGTTTTGCCATTTGTTTTAACGTTATTTGTTGGTAGGTGTGAATTTTGGAAACATTGCAGGGACAGAGGCGAAGGCCCTAGTTGAGCAATTTAACCTGGAAAGGTCTGGTGTGAAAATGGAAGACAACTGAAAACGATTATGAGATTCGAGCCCACCATTTCTGAAATGCACTATTACAACTATTTTATCCATACCGCGTATTAAGTTTCTTCGTTCTTGTGTGAATCTTGCATATGATACTCCTTCCAGTGGTCCTCCTGTGGGTGGGGGCGGTAGAATAACACCCACGCTATCCCCTGCCTGTCATAAGAGATGACTAATAGGGACCCCAGGGGCTCTGAACTTGGAGCGTGAGTTGGCGATCACGGGGCCCTTAGCTGAGTCCTGGCATTGCTTCCGCTTACTTGTACCAGGCTCCTCACTCTCATCTATCCTACTCGACCTCCCTAGGTCAACTTTTGTTCTTTTCCGATCCCGACGTTATTAGGTTTCTGAGGGATAAGGAGTCATTCATTTTCATGCCATTCGTGGCCCTTGGCTATCTTTGGCCGATACCTTCATTTTTCGAAGTGTTGGATCCCTTCCACGTTTTTCCTTCTGATTAGTGTTATATAGAGGATAGTTGCTTAGTTGTACTTCCTCTTAAAATAATTATCACCACCACCACTATTCACTAAGGGCACAACCTTACTCTCCCCACCCCCTGTTAATACTGAAAATAGTGATTTATAGTTATTTTCTAACTATTGGGGTTCATTCAGTTTGGGGACCTTACTTGCCGATGCAATTACTGTTAATCATGCACGTTGCCACTATAAAGTCACGGTTTTTTTTTAACTTGCGAGGTTTACGTATTGCCACTACAGTGTTGTGAAAATTACTAGTCTTACATTTGCGGGAAGATGTAAAGCATATTTTCTTTATTTGTAGGAGGATTATAATTTTTTTTTGGTAATATCAGGCAAGTAGAATTGTGGCGTATTTAATAACGTAGCTAGTGTTAAATGACTGATTGTGGCCTTGTAATAATACATAACACGGCTTACCTGTGTCGATACAGAAACACGGCTCTAAGAAACGGGGAACTACAGCCGTAACTAACTCCCGAGCTCATGCATCTCTCTCTCTGTATGAATTAATGAAGTACAGATGATGGCTTCCTCCTGGGTAAAATATTCCGGAGGTAAAATAGCCGCCCATTCAGATTTGCGGGTGAGGACTATGAGAGCGGGAGCAATCATCAAGAAGACGGATACTGACACTCTGCTAGTCCGAGAGTGGAATGTTAAAAGTTTTAATCGTTGTAGTAGGTTAGAGAATCTGAAAAGGGCGATGGTTAGACTAAAGTTAGATGTTCATGGTATAACTGAAGTTGGCAGGAAGAGCTGAATATTTGGTCAGGTGATTACAGGATTATCAAGACATTTTTTTCCCATTTTTTTCTATTTGCTTTACGTCGCGAGTTAGTTACGCCGTGGCCTTAATTAAGGCACAGCCCCTGCATTTGCCTGGTGTGAAAATGGGTAGCCACGGAAAACCATCTTCAGGGCTGCCGACAGTAGGGTTCAAACCCTCCCGGATGCAAGCTCACAGCTGCGCGACCCTAATCGCACGGCCAACTCATCCGGTAACATAGAATCAAACATTAGAAATGAAGGAGTTGCTTCAACAATGGAGATGCTCGACGCAAGTCATGGCCCCTTTGAACTCTTTATTTGTTGGTTGCTCTCCAGCGAACTCGTTTGCACTTTGCGTAGCTTCACATTGAAAGGCACTTCCGTTCGAACATAATTCAACATGTAAGATCTCCATGCCGATCGAACTTATGATGAGCACGTCTGGCTACATCACACACAGCCATTACACGACACAACGCGGTCAGACAGTGAATAACTGCTGCTCTCATTTGCAACACGAGGAGAAAAAGGAGATCAGGAAATGTCAGAAAAACATTGAATTGATACGACAGTGACTCGAACTCGTCACCTTCATAACTGAAGCCGAGAACTTTGAACACTCGACCACCGCGCCCGTCTCTCGCTTGAGGGTACCTGGCATGCTAAACCTCTCGTAATTTTTTTAATACATTTTCAAGATCGTTTTCTTCCAAAAACTGTGAGAGTTGCTCGCTACTACTTTGTCAGTGTGTTTTTGTGATGTTTTACTACCAACCTACAAAATTTGAACAAAATCGGTGATGCAGACATAGTGACCTTCATTGTGAGACGGAAGAAGATCAATTTGCCTTCAAAAAATGTAGGAACACGTGAAGCAATCCTAACTTTACGTCTGTTCTTAGCGGACCGAATTAAGAAAGACAAGCCCACGTAAATGGCTTTCGTAGATATGGAAAGGGTATTAGATTATGTTGATTGGACCAAGCTCTTAGAGATTCTGAAGACAATCTGGATCAGATGCCGAGCAGTCTACGGTGATAGTAATCATGCGCTTTCAAAAAGGAGCAGCAATTGGAAAAGGAGTGAGGCAAATCTGCAGTTTGTCCCCATTTATTTTCAATGAAATGAAATGGCGTATGGCTTTTAGTGCCGGGAGGTGTCCGACGACTTCGGCTCGCCAAGTGCAGGTCTTTTGATTTGACCCCCGCAGGCGACCTGCACTTCGTAGTGAGGATGAAATGACGATGAAAACGACACATACACCCAGACTTCGTGCCAGCGAAATTAACAAATGATGGTTAAATTCCCGACCCTGCCGGGAATCGAACCCGGGACCCCTGTGACCAAAAGCCAGCACACTAACCATTTAGTCATGGAACTGGACTTCGTTTCCAATGTTTATACAAAACAGGCGTTAAAGGAAATCAAAGAAGAACTGGAATTTGGAAAGGAGAGGAAATCAAATCCCTGCGATTTGCCGAAGATATTATTTTATCTGAGTTTGCAGCATATCTGGAGGAATTGCTGATTGGTAGTGATAGAATCTTGAAGAAGGAATATAAAATGAAAGTAAATAGTCCAAAGGAAATTTAATGGAGTGCAGGCGAACGACGTCGGGTGATACAGTAAATACTGTATTAAATTAGGAAATTAAGTCTTAAAAGATGTAGATGAACATTGTTACTTGAGTAGTAAAATAACTTTCGATGGCAGAAGTAAGGGGGATATAAAATGCAGACTAGGAAGACCTTTCTTAAGAAAAGAAATTGGGCCGATGACCTGCGATGTTCTTCTTCTTCTTCTTCTTCTTCTTCTTCGTTTTGCCTCATGACTGAGGCGTCGTGACTATCATAATATTCAGCCCTCTAGCCGATGAACCATACTCCGCCATTCTTCCCTATCTAAAGCTTTCAATGTGGTTACTCTGAGAGAGCACTGTAGGGGGCCGTTCACCATGTCAATCCACCGCGTTGGTACTCGTCCTCGTTGTTCCCTGGACTTTGCCCTCAACAATCAGCTTTTGAAGACTACCATCTCAGCGCATTGTATGTCCAAAGTAGCGTACAATCCTCTGAGAGACCTTACACGATAGACGAACTTTTATCTGAAGTTGGTTCAGGATTGATGTGTTCGTGAGATGAACTGTCCAAGTAGTCCTTAACATTTTCCTCCAGCACCACATTTCAAAGATTTCTATCCGTTCACGATCACGTTTGAGGCTGGACCACGTCTCTGCGCCATACAAGAAGACTGAGAAGAGTAGAGATTAAACGAGCTTCTTTTTTGTATTGATGGTGATGTTATTATCTTTCCAGATCTTCCGCAGACTGATCATTGCTACCTTTGCTATTTCAATTCTTCGCTTTATTTCACCTTTGGAACCACCAGAATTGGATAGTAAGGAGCCTAGATATACATACTGATGTACAACTTCACACCCTCCAATCTGTTTGATATGTGGACTGTTGTTGTTCTTACGATCAACAATCATGACTTTGGTTTTCTGTCGATTTAGGCTCCTTAAAACAACAAGCATGAAAATAAATTTGCTCACTTCCAACATTCATATTGTAATTAGAAAGATGTTTTTGAAGACTTTCGTCTGAAGAGTGTCATTGTACGGAAGTGAAACATGGACAATAACTAGCTCAGGAAGCAAGAGAATGAAAGCTTTTGAAATGTGGTGTTAGAGAAGGTGAGCTGGGTAGATTGAATCACGAATTAAGAGACACTGAACCGAATTTGTAAGAGGAGATTCATTTGGTTAAATTAGACGAGAAGAAGAGAGAGAATGATAGGGCATATCTTAAGGCATCCAGGACTTACATCTTAAAACAATAATCACCACCATCATCAGTTGGTTTTTGAGAAAAGTGTAGGGGGTTAGAGCGGTAGAACAAGCAGATTAAACAGATGTTGGATGTGGTAGTTACATAGAAATGAAAATGTTAGCACAGGATAGAGTGGAATATAGAGCTATGGACTTACAAACCTCGTGGAGCAGCTGTCGTTGATTTTCTTATTTTATACTAATTATCGCGCTATGCCTCATGGTAACGCATGCCTAAGGACTACCCTATCAGGATTCTCTATTCTTCTTCTGCATCCTGGGGATTTGCCTGCGTTCGACACTTTTGTGTGAATTTAGCCCAGTTTTACGGGAGGATGCCTTTCCTGACACCAACGCACTTAGGAGGGATTTACTCATTACTATATGTTTACGTGGTGGTTTATAGTGTACAATGTTCCATGTACATGTACATGTACAATGTTACAAACACAAATTAACAGCCCAGGGGCTAGAGGAATTGATTATACGAATTTGAAATCCCTAACCGTGGAATCGAACTCGGAGCCCTCTGACCCAAAAAATCCGTCTGATGATCATTCATCAAAAAATCTGGACGAGTATTTTCTCTGTATATTATGAAGGATGGTCCATCCCATCTGTAACGTGCTCTCTTTCCGAGGACAAGTTCGGCTCGCCAGATGCAGGTCTTTTGATTTGACTCCCGTAGGCGACCTGCGCGTCCTGATGAGGATAAAAATGATGTTCAAAACGACACATACACCCAGCCCCCGTGCCAGCGAAGTTACCAATTATGGTTAAAATTCCCGACCCCGCCGTGAATCGAACCCGGGACCCCTGTGACCAAAGGCCAGCACGCTAACCATTTAGCCATGAAACCGGACGTTACCTGTAGCGAAGTGCGTGGATACCGCAGTATTAATATAAGTTAACAAAGAAAGGAAATTATAAGTTGAGCTTTGGAGATTATCTCAATGAGTAACATTTATACCATCAGAAATATGTCTTAATTGAGTTGTAGATCCTTTTGATGGAAGAGTTTCGTAGATTCTGACGCACTGACTTCACTCTTAATGGAAAAAATGTATCGACTGGGAATTAAGCCTTCACAAAGAGCAAAACATTACACGTGGGGCACGGTCCAAATGTAGTAAAGTGAAGCAGAAACGGAGAGAATGTAATTTTAAAATAACAGCATGTGTCTGCTATTTGCTGCGCAGATTTTCAATAAAATGTTTCTTTGACAAGTGGACAACATTTCAATGGATCGTTCGTCGTATTCTTCCCCTTCATAATACTTCACTTCTGTCTATGGAACACAGTAAAGCGAGAAAAATGCCATATTATGTAGACTTCACCTATTAAGTACCTAGCTTCATTTACATACTTAATATTTAGATACAATTTACTTCTTTCTAGTATGCCACAATTACCATGTAGAGTGTCCGACTCTTTGGCTGAACGGTCAGCGTACTAGCCTTCGGTTCAGAGGGTCCCGGGTTCGATTCCCGGCCGGGTCGGAGATTTTGACCTTAATTGGATAATTCCAATGGCACGGGGGCTGGGTGTATGTGTTGTCTTCGTCATCATTTCATCCTCATTACGATGCGGAGGTCGCCTACGAGCGCCAAATAGAAAGACCTGCACCTGGCGAGCCGAACCCCTCCTGGGATATCCCGGCACTAAAAGCCATACGACATTTCATTACCATGTACAGTATATACAATTATAATAAATAGTAGATCCGTTGAGACCTGTTTCGTTACTAAATACAGTAGTTATTTTCCTTCTGAAACTGACTGATAGTTGCCCTACATGAAACAGGTGTGGGTGTTATAATGCTTCTAAGAGTCATTACCTTTCGTACCAGCTAACGTTACAAAGTGCCCACAAACGCAAATTATCTTCAAGTTGGACAGAATCTTTGTCAAGGCACGAAATTAAACCGTGCACAATATGCACAAATATTCAGCCACTGCAATTTAAATACACTGTTCCATAGACCATTTTAATAAGCATCAGCGATGGAGTAAAATCCTTCCAGTGGAATTTATCCGAATAAACATACCGCCTCGAAGTCTGGAGACCTTTCAAGTAATTCGGATAGCAATTGATAGAATATGTGCGTTTCTTGTTTCTAGATAATGATTGCCTTGAAACTGCGCTTTTGAGTCGATTTGTTTACCATGAGATCGCGATAACTATCCACTTGCGTTATCGATACAAATCAATAGAGCTTGGCGGAGCACAACGAGAGGACGTACACTCATGTTTATAAAAACCAGAACACCTCTAAGGACTAGATATAGGAAGTTCATATGCATGTGCATTAGTATGTTTTGAAGAAATGATTAGCATTTGAACCATGTCGGCCCTCAGGTTCAAGGTCCACATCGATATCTCGGCGAACCATCACCGACTGGTAAAATGTGCCTGCGGCTCTCGTTGTCGTTGTAGGTAATGGATCAGTGTGACTTGATCAGACATGCAGGATGCCTCGCAGACGTATGCGAGAAGAGTACCGTCAAATGAGTGAGTTTGAAATAGGGCACATTATTGGCATGAAGGAACGTGATGCATCAATCCGTGAAATTGCTGCTCGTGTGGGATGAAATGTGTGAGCAGTGCAACGGGTGTCTAGAGAATGGTTCACAGAAAGCCGTAGAACACGACGAGATTGATCTGGTCGCACCACCAAGACCACCCTCCGAAAAGATCGACACCTCAGCCGAATGGCATTGCAGGACAGATCTGCGACGTCCTCGGCTCTGGCGCAACAGTGGAACAGTGTAACACATCGTACCCTATCAGGAGCAACAGTCTGGGTTACCGCCGCCTCGTCCACTTCTCCGCCTAAATTTGACTAATGTGCATAAACTAGACTGCAATGGTGAATGGAACGACATCACTGGGGACAGAAATTGCAGCATACGCTGTTTTCGGACGAATCCAGGTTCTCTTTGTTTGAAAATGATGGCCGCATTTTGGTTCGCCGCAGACATGGGGAGAGACATCACACCGACTGCATTCGCAGAAGACATACAGCGCCAACTCAAGGCTATTGGGTGCTATTGGGTACAAGCACAAATTACGGATGGTGCGTGTCCAGAGCACTCTGACCAGTTTGACCTACGTGAATAACATCCTGCGACCCGTAGCCATACCATTTCTGCACGACAGCTCAGACGCCATATTTCAGCAAGACAATGCGCGACATAATGTTGCTGCACGAACACGTGCCTTCTTGTTGTCACAGGATGTCAGACTGTTGCCCTGGCCCGCCCGATCACCGGACTTGTCGCCAATCGAAAATGTGTGGGATATGGTGAAAAGACGGGTGCGGCGCTGAGACCCAACGCCAACCGCCAAAGGTGAAATGTGGAATCAGGTGAATGTAGCATGGACGGTTAGACCCCAGGACGCCGTTCACGCCTTATACACGTCGATGCCATCATGGCTTCTCCAGAAGTATTCTATGCATGTCTTCTGTCTTCCTCCATCGAAATCCTAGGCCTCGAACAGTGGTGTATCCTTGCATCTCCACTGAGGCATGCAACTAGTAACCATGCAGTTAACACAATGCATTAAGTAAATTTCAATTCTACTCACCCTAATTGCATGTAAGTGAACTCGAGCCAAACAGTTTTACTGTAAGTTCCTGGATTGAACGTGCGTACACAATTCTTGTTTTCTATTTTTAAATTTACGAGAGTCCGCCTCTGTGGTGTAGTGGTTAGTGTGATTAGCTGCCACCCCCGGAGGTCCGGGTCCGATTCCCGGCTCTGCCACGAAATTTGAAAAGTGGTACGAGAGCTGGAACGGGGCTCACTCAGCCTCGGGAGGTCAACTGAGTAGAGGTGGGTTCGATTCCCACCTCAGCCATTCTGGAAGTGGTTTTCCGTGGTTTCCCACTTCTCCAGGCAAATGCCGGGATGGTACCTAACTTCAGGCCACGGCCGCTTTCTTCCCTCTTCCTTGTCTATCCCTTCCAATATTCCCATCCCCCGCAAGGCCCCTGTTCAGCATAGCAGGTGAGGCCGCCTGGGCGAGGTACTGGTCATCCTCCCCAGTTTTGTCCCCGACGCAGAGTCTGAAGCTCCAGGACACTGCCCTTGAGGCGATACAGGTGGGATCCCTCGCTGAGTCCGAAAAGCCGAGGGAAAAGCCAACCCTGGAGGGTAAGCACATTAAGAAGAAGGAGAAGAAGAATAATTTTTTGCTACGGGCTTTATGTCGCACCGACACAGATAGGTCTTATGGCGGCGATGGGATAGGAAAGGCCTAGGAGTTGGAAGGAAGCGGCCGTGGCCTTAATTAAGGTACAGCCCCAGCATTTGCCTGGTGTGAAAATGGGAAACCACGGAAAGCCATCTTCAGGGCTGCCGATAGTGGAATTCGAACCTACTATCTCCCGGATGCAAGCTCACAGCTGCGCACCTCTACACGCACGGCCAACTCGCCCGGTAAAGAAGAAATATACGAGGGAAGGTAGAGGTCTCCCGGCTTGAACTATTTGAATCTTTTCATCAAACGAACGGCCAGTAAACTGATTTACAATTATATCCGTTTTAGACTCGTCCATCGTTAATACCACAATAAGCGCAAAATATAATAAAAGACCGAAAACGACGAATAGCACAGGAACAGCACACACAGAATGAACTCACTAATCAGCAAAACACACAATGAATTAACTCACTAGTTAGCCACAACTGAAGCACTGGAGGAAAGTCACCTCAGTGGCATTGGTCAGTTTCGTCACGTTGGGTTCTCGCTGGGGGATAATCTGTGGGTCCCGTTCGCTGTAAACATGTCGACTTTCTCCAAGTTGCTAACAGATGGCAGAGGGTAGCACGGGTATGGGGTGACAAATTCTGACCAAGTTTCAATTGCAGCGACATCGTTCGGAGGGTTTCAGAACTACGTCTGCCACCGAATGCAATTTTAAGATTGAATGCCTTGCATCCTTAACTCCGCCATGCTGTCTCTTTCTTCCTAGAGAGGAGTAGACGGCGAGACTACACCAGCACCACACGTAGTCAAGCAACGGAACTAGTACAGTTGCGCGGACCTTTTGAACTTCTGAGAGATGAAATCGTTAATATTTGACTTAAAACAACCTAAAATCGTACATCAGACAGTTCTTTGTGTTATCATAACGCATGCAGTGAATGCCTTGCATTCAAGGAGAATACGCCCCTGGCCTCGAACTATCTTGCTTAGTGTTCTTACGCAACATTTAAACTGTATATCCTCAACCAGTTTTTTATGGATCTTTTCAAGCGTTGGTCTCTCGCCGTCGGTATTCTGAAAATCGTACGCCTGACCGCGCATTTCTCAAAATCGTCTAATTCACACTTCTTGACAGACTTCGGTCTTCTCTTTCCAGGCGTTGAAAATGAATCCACTTCACCCTTTTCGATCTCCTTTGCGTCTCGTATTACATTCCGCACGGACCTTTCCGACACACACTGTGCTTCGGCCACTTTCTTTTGGATAGCACATAAGTTTCCAGTGGGGTGTGTTTCGTTTTTCATGAATTTATACACATAAATAACTTCTCTAGTTTGTCTGTGTAAAGTTTCAGCACTCCCTAATTTAGAACGAAACGGGGGCATCGCTACGTACACTGAATATCGTACTACAACAAATTTACTTTCAGCTACGAAATATAAATAAAATATTAATAATACACGCACACGCTTCTTGCTTCTTTTCAGGACACGCCTGATAAAGAACTGTATACTATGCCTCTCAGTGAGCGGCTGAAGAAACAATGAGCCCGGTAATCAGCATTCGGGCGACACACAGGAGCCGCGCAACGAGCTTAAACTTCGCCAACAGATATTGTTCCCTGCGCACGTTTGAGTTTCGGCAAGCTCGTCTTGCGGGGCCTATACGAATTAAGTTTTAATGCCAAGATCATAATTACACTGACTGACCATTGTTAACTGACCTATGATTTGTCCTGCTACCACTCATCTCCGCTAGATAGCATCGCTGCTTCAATTGTACCGAGACTGAACCGTTAACGACGAATTTAACAGGTAGTACATACTGAATTTCATAGAGACCATTTAAATAGCACCGAATGAGTTAACTGGACGTTTCAAGCCGTGTGGCCGTTACCTTGCATTCGGTAGATGGTGAGTTTCTTACCTCACTATCGGTAGTCCCGAAAATGTTATTTCCTCCTTTCGCACCAGGAAAAAGCTCGACGCTTCCTTCCCAGTCCTAATCCTTTCCTACACCATCGTTGCCCAAAGGAACCTCAGTCAGTGTGGCCTTAAACCTCTAGCAAAACTTTTTTCACCACAACCGGGCGAGTTGGCCGTGCGGTTAGGAGTGCGCAGCTGTGCGCTTGCATCCGGGAGATAGTGGGTTCGAACCCCACTGTCGGCAGCCCTGAAGCTGGTTTTCCGTGGTTTCCCATTTTCACACTAGGCAAATGCTGGGGCTGTACCTTAATTAAGGCCACGGCCGCTTCCTTCTCATTCCTAGGCCTTTCCTATCCCATCGTTGCCATAAGACCTGTCTGTATCGGTGCGACGTAAAACAAATAGCAATCTTCACCTCATCCCAGCTATATCGGGGTAGCTGGAGCTACCCGGTTCTTTTATTTATTTATTTATTTATTTTGGCACAGGGTTTAAAACCAAATGCCGTCCCTCGTACCATATAATGTTTGAAATGAAAATCTCAACCCAGGATCGACCGGGATTCGAACATCAGCCTTCTGGCTGGGAATCCAGCAGCTACTCTCAGTAAGCCGACGGTCTCGTACACGGACCTTGTTATTGCAAGCTGATGTAATAACAAAGAACGTTCAGCCTATTTGACCTCTTACCATTCACAGAAGGTTCAAGCATTGCAACGAGTGGGCTTTCAACATCGAGTAGTTTGAAAATTCCTCCTTACGGCGACGTGCATATAACCAGCGCGTCTGTGTAGCTGGGACCCTGCCTATAGCCTGTGTCAAACTGGAAGCTGTTTCCGTTGAGGTCGATTTTATGAAGTATAAGTATTTCGGCCTGGGGCAAGTGATTCTCAAAGCAGTTAAATTGTCTGCGCAACGCAACGCATTGAGTAGGTGAGGCAACGCAGAATCATAGCAGTCACTTGGTTGGATAATTCTGAATGGCCTATTGAATTCAAAAAAATTGTCGATCCCGAACTAGTTGAAGGAACCAAATGATATGTTCCGAAGGATGAATCACCTTCAACAGCGTTGTATGCCCTCAGACTATTGTGAACACTGCGAAGAAATTTGGAGTTGAATCCAGGCTCTCTTGGCAAGCAATCTAGTGATTAATTATTCTATACCACCTGCGGGCTTGTGTGAAGGTAACTAAGAACATAAGTTTCAACTGTTATTACCTTACTGACGATTTTGTTATCTGCAAGTGGCTTGTGAAACATGGCTAGGCTTGAATGGTGAACAGCGAGAATGGCACAGTGTTCGCTCACAATGGATCTGCATGTGGTACACCCGATGCTATTCAGTGATCAATTACCCCCAAACAAACCATAGCGAGCATTCAATAAGCGGAAAATCGTCTATTGACATTATATTAGTCAAGAGGAGCTCGTCCTCGCTGCTTCGAAACTGAGATGAATATACCTAAAACGTACGTAGAACCGGTTATTTCAGGAATTCTCCAAGCATACTACTACATCCTTAGACTTTCGATTAACATATCCAAGTTGTTTATTGAACATGATGGTAATGATGATGAATTATTTGTCTTTTTTTTTTTTAACGGGGATATACGGTGGTTAATTTGTCGGTTGTCGATGAAAGTAAGAAGTGCTCGATGCAGCTGTACCTTTTGCTTGGTGAATAACTAACTAAATCTCTATAAGTATAAAAGAA
Source organism: Anabrus simplex (assembly GCF_040414725.1). Classification (NCBI taxonomy): domain Eukaryota; kingdom Metazoa; phylum Arthropoda; class Insecta; order Orthoptera; family Tettigoniidae; genus Anabrus; species Anabrus simplex. Next base: position 1,437,698,989 of record NC_090265.1, read on the forward strand.
AATGTCCTGACCGTTGTCAATCAAATGAAATGAAATGGCGCATGGCTTTAGTGCCGGGAGATCCAAGGACGGGTTCGTTTCACCAGGTGCAGGTCTTTTGATTTGACTCCCGTAGGCGACCTGCGCGTCGTGATTAGGATGAAATGATAATGAAGACAACACATACATCCAGCCCCCCTGCCAGGGAAATTAACCAATGATGGTTAAAATTCCCGACTCTGCCGGGGATCGAATCCGGGACCCCTGTGACCGAAGGCCAGCACGCTAACCATTTAGCCATGGAGACGGACACTGTTATCAATCAAGGCCCAGCCATAACTACCAGACATAAAGGTATGAAATATTGGAGATACATTTATCCTACAGTATGCACACCCACTAAGGAGGAACTTCGAAAAACTCCACTTCTAAGGCCCGTATTCACCAACATCGGTAACTTTTGCTATTATCTTAGATTTCCAAAACTCGGATAATGTTATTATCTCGGATAACGCTTACTTCCGTATTCACCACAGCATTTATTATCTCGGTTTACCAAAACTAAGTTTTCGTTTCAATCTGAGTTTGAACCCCAAATTTTTCATACTGACATACGGAAAACAAATGACTACGTGCTGCCGCTACTATCGAATTGTAAACAAGTTTTTGATTCCATTCGGTGTTTGGAAATAATTTGCATAAATTATGTCTGCTATTGAGCAGAAACGAAGAAAGAAGCCTAATATGACTTTCCAAGAGAGTAATTATTATTGAACGTGGTGGCAGAAAGCATTAACAAAGGGAATAAGAAAACCAATTATAGCCTACACATTGTACGTCACTCAAAAAATAAGGCAGTATTCCTTAATTCTTCATTAAAAATCATCCAATCGTGTACCGTACAAGATATTAGTTATAATCGAGAATTCATTTTAGGCCTACTTATGTGTTGGGAATTCCAGGTTATGTTCGGAAGCTTTAGATAACCTTAAATGTGTCTGAAAATCAGAAACATCGTAGTCCTGGAAATATGTCGCACGTTCTTTAATCCATCTAGGACGTTTATTAATTGCATAATCTTGATCACATTACACGTCGCTGTGATTTTATCTTTCAGTTAGATATTCCAGCCGCCTACGGGCTGCCATCTTGGAAGGCTATTATCTTAGATTTCCCATTTTACCGGTCAACCAATCTCCGGTAAAATTTTAACTCGAGATAATACCCGTTATCCGAGGTAAAGTTGTTGGTGAATACAAACTTAACTGTTATCTGGGTTTACGTAGCTTTAAACTGAGATAAAACCGTTTACTCACGTTGGTGAATACGGGCCTAAGGGGATGAAACGGGGATAAAACCCCGAAAACCAAAATATTCATTACTCCGAAATCGTTCACCGGACTAAGTTGAAATTTTAGTCACTGATTGCACCTTTATGTATTAGATTTCATGTAAGACAAATTTAGGAACATTATGAGCCCTTAAGGGTTTAATGAGGTTAATACCCGAAAACAAAACTATTCATTTGGTTAACATACAAGGTTTGAAATGACACACGACGGTTGCGCCTATGTCTTAGATTTTTAAAAGGAAGTTGTCTTAAAACAATACATCCAAGGGGATTTGACAGGGGGATTGAGTTCTCAAACATAAGTATTCATATTTCTGAAACCGCTTGAGATACGATCTTGAAATTTCACATGATGGTTATCCCTATATGTCTTAAATTTTCAATGAAGAGTAATCTTAAAATAACACAACCCTACGGAGTTTTGACCTGGAGGATTAGGTTTTAAAATATAAATGTTCATATCTCTGAAACTGTTTGACGCACGAGGTTGACGTTTCAGTGCTGTTTGCTTCTACATATCTTAGATTTGAAATGAGATGTGGTATTAAAACAATACGCCTCCAAGGGGATTTTTATGGTGCAGGTGGGATGAGGCCTGATAACAAAAATATTCATTTCCTTGAAACCGTTTGACATAAGAGTTTGAAATTTCATATGATAGTTGCTCCTCTATGTCTTAGATTTTAAATAAGAAGTGGTCTTAAAACAATACGCCCATAAGTGATTTTGACCGGAAGGGTTCGTTCGTTACCTGTTTTCCCTCCAGGGACGGTTTTTCCCTCGGACTCAGCGAGCGATCCCACCTCTACCGCTTCAAGGGCAGTGTCCTGGAGCTTCAGACTCTGGGTCTGGGGATACAACTGGGGAGGATGACCAGTACCTCGCCCAGGCGGCCTCACCTGCTATGCTGAACAGGGGTCTTGTAGGGGGATGGGAAATTTGGAAAGGATAGACAAGGAAGAGGGAAGGAAGCGGGCGTGGCCTTAAGTTAGGTACCATCCCGGCATTTGCATGGAGGAGAAGTGGGGAAACCGCGGAAAACCACTTCCAGGATAGCTGAGGAGGGAATCGAACTCCCCTCTACTCAGTTGACCTCCCGAGGCGGAGTGGACCCCGTTGCAGCCCTCGTACCACTTTTCAAATTTCGTGGCAGAGCCGGGAATCGAACCCGGGCCTCTGGGGGTGGCAGCTAATCACACTAACCACTACACCACCGAGGCGGACTGACCGGAAGGGTGAGGCGTGAAAACATAAATATTCATCTCTTTGAAATGAAATGTCGTATGGCTTTCTTAGTGCCGGGAGTGTCCGAGGAAATGTTCGGCTTGCCAGGTGCAGGTCTTTTCTTGAAGTGACTCCCTTAGGCGACCTGCGCGTTGTGATGAGGATGAAATGATGATGAAAACGACACATACACCCAGCCCCTGTGCCTGCGGAATTAGCCAATTATGGTCAAAATTTACGACCCTGATGGGAATCGAACCCGGGACCCCCGTGACCAAAGGCCAGCACGTTAACCATTTAGACTTCTCGTCCACTGGATGCGTACATCTGCGACTGCGACGTTGAGCGTGTACGCGCGACGTGAAGCAGTCCAATGTCGTACGAGAGTGCATCGTCCTTTGCAAGCATTTTTCGCCTGATAGAAGCGGAGTCAAATCTTACCTCTGTGATGTGATCATGGCCTTCCATGATGATACATTTTTACTGTATGCTTTGGAGATGCGTTTGCTTGCGAGGCGAAGAGCCCGAAAGAAGTAAAAGGAGTGGGTAAATGAAATTTTAAGCAAAAGGAGTCGATTTGGTCAATTTTCCCACTTATATGATGATCTTCAATTTCAAGAAGCTCGACATTTTGGTTATTTTGGGATGAGGAAAGAAACTTTTCAGTACATATCAACCAAGGTGGAGGATCGTCTGCAGAAGTACAGTAATTTCAGGGACACCATTGCACCCGCAGAACGTCTAGCACTAACATTAAGGTAGGGATAATATAAAAGGAGTTATACAAGACAGGATAAAACTAAGTACCTGTATTACAAATCTGAATCATACAATAAATCATTACAAGATGCAATTAATGCGGTAACTAATACATTAAATAAGAAAGCATGTCACTGAAAAATAAACAGTTGAAACAACCAATGCCCTATTGCCGAGGATCAAAATTCCCATAGTAAGAAGCAGTGCTAGAATCAGTGAAAGTGAAATCATTAATTTGACAACATGATTGAGATGATGAACCTGTTTAAGATTGATTACGTCTCTGTCTTTCTGCCTGTTCTACCAAGAGAACATTCATTAATTCCATCCGTATACGTAACCTGTTTTCCGGTGGTACTTCACGTGAATGTGGGAGAAGACTAAACGAAAACTGGTAGTCACTGTCTCCATCATTTTGTGCTCTTGTCTGAAAGAAAGACAGTTTCTTGTTTTCAATCTCAAGAAGTTTTTCGTTGTAATTAACATTTTTATTCTTCTTCTTGCGAGGGCTCTGAAATGTTCCATTTCCCGTGATTTTGGTTGTTTCTTTACTCGATTGTGAACATTCTCCTTCGCGATCATTGGCATCCGGTTGTGCATTATCTTCCTGATTTGAGTGTGTATGGGCTGTATTGGAGGTACTAGGACCGTCGAACATTTCATCTATTGTGTTGTTTGTAATATCAGGAACGCTGCTTTGCATGCTTTTTGGTTGCATAGTATCAGTAAGAAAACTCTTTTGGTTGAAGAAAGCCCATGTATTTGACGATTCTCTACCACTGCCAGATTTTGTTTCGTTCATTTTTTTTTCAATTCTCTCCTAAACGAATCCCTGAGATTCCTCCATCTTTTCTTAAGTTACTCGACTGCAATAGAAAGGAAAACGCAGCGAAATTATACAACAGTCAAGTGAAAAGATAAGGAACTGTTGTAATAGATCCTTTGAGGTCCTGAAATTTACTTTACTACAATTCAAACTTTTATTCTAATCATCGACACAAAGAAAACCTAATAAATTAATTTCATTAAATCACAAAATAACCAATGAAAACATTGAACATACTCATTTTTAAATAATAACCGTTAAGTTTTTAATTAAATTATGTTGTAACTAGCTCACTGTGGATGCATTTTATTACAACATAAGCACGTGCTTTGTATTTTTCAGGTACTTAGCAACTGGTTCATCTTTCAAAGCACTGGGTTATTCTTATCGGATATCAGATGCTACAGTCGGAAGAATTAATCACGAAACGTGTTCTGTGTTATGGGAAACATTACACAGTGACCATATCCCATTCCCTTCTGGCGAGCAAATCGATGAGAATGAATCACAGTTTTGGAGAAAATAGAAATGTCCTAATTGTGTTGGGTGTATAGACGGTAAACACATAAGAATTAATTGTCCGAAGCAATCTGGAAGTATGTATTACAACTACAAAACATTTTTCTCTATCGTACTGCAAGCAGTGATAGGAGCAGACTACAAATTAATTTGTATAGATACAGGGGCCTATGGAAAACAGAGTGATAGTGGGATTTTCGGGTACTCAAACTTGAATAAACAGCTGGATCATGGTGCATTAAAGGTGAAATGCTTGAAAGAACTTCCTGATAGTGATGTAACTGTACCACATTTTCGGATAGGGGACGGAGGATTTCCCCTGAAATCCTATTTGATGCGCCCTCATCCTATGAGACATTTAACACCCGAACAAGACATGTTTAATAAACGTTTATCGCATACAAGGCAAGTGGTCGAGTGTGCCTTCGGTATAATAAGAAATAAATGGCGCATATTAATGAAAGCAATGGAAGTTACCCCCGAGAGAGCAGAAAAAATTGTGAAATGTATTTGTTTATTACAAAATGTGATAATAGACAGAGAAGGCTCACCAGAAATACATCCTTCAACAGAATCGACTAACAACCACTCTAGGTTTGCTAGCAGGGGTGAGAATAGGAGCAGTCTTAAAGCTACTGATGTGAGGGAAAATTTAAAGATCTATTTTGTTAATAACTCATAATGAACATGAATGTTAAAAAAAGACTGTTAATCTGAGGTCGTAAATATATGATTGCAACTGTAAGCCTACATGAATCAGAGTTGTTAAATACAAACATAATAATGTAAATCAATATAAATTTGAAATTAGTAACATGATAATTACATAATATAATGCACATGATTCTTCCATTTCAAGTGCAACTTCCTTCCACAACTTCAATTGCACATTCCTCATGTGATACTGAGGCTCCTTCTGCTCCCACAGACATTTTCTTTCTTGAATTAAATTAATGAGTTTCTCACAATCCATTGCTGTCGTGTGTTGTCGCACAGAAAATCCAAACTGGACTGGATGAAACGCGGCGTCGCACGTGTACGTACTACCAACCCACTTCCAGTGGACGAGCTCCCATCCCTCTCCATCTGTTTGGAACAGTCCTGTGTTGTCGTGCGTATACAGACGACACTTCATCGCTACTTGTCGCATGATTACGCATCCAAAGGACGAGAGGCCTTAGCCATGGAGCCGGACGTCATATCTCTGAAACCGTTCGACATACGAGATTGAAAATTCACATGACTGTTGCTCCTCTATGTCTTATATTTTAAATAAGGAGTGGTTTTAAAACAATGCATCCTTATGGTGTTTTGACTGCGGAGTGAGGGGTGAGGCCTGAAGACAAGAAAATATATACAGTTTGTACATTACTCCGCTACACTGAAAATCTTAGAATCATGATAGGTTTTGGGCTTAGAACGCGAGAGACCGAGTGGAGATTCTTTGATAGTTCCCCTCATAGTAGCCTCTTACGACAAGCAGAGGACATACATACATACATACATACATACATACATACATACATACATACATACATACATACATACATACATTATCATTATAGACTCTTATGCCTTTCAGCGTTCAGTCTGCAAGCCTCTGAGAATTTACTAAACGTCGCCACAATCCTCGATTTGCAACTAGTGCTGTGGCCTCATTTAGTTCTATACCTCTTATCTTTAAATCGTTAGAAACCGAGTCTAACCATCGTCGTCTTGGTCTCCCTCTACTTCTCTTACCCTCCATAACAGAGTCAATTATTCTCCTAGGTAACCTACCCTCCTCCAGTCGCCTCACATGACCCCACCACCGAAGCCGGTATATGCGTACAGCTTCATCCATAGAGTTCATTCCTAAATTCGCCTTTATCTCCTCATTCCGAGTACCCTCCTGCCATTGTTCCCACCTGTTTTTACCAACAAGCATTCTTGCTACTTTCATGTCTGGTACTTCTAACTTATGAATAAGATATCCTGAGTCCACCCAGCTTTCGCTCCCGTAAAGCAAAGTTGGTCTGAAAACAGACCGATGTAAAGATAGTTTCATCTGGGAGCTGACTTCCTTCTTACAGAATACCGCTGATCGCAACTGCGAGCTCACTGCATTAGCTTTACTACACCTTGTTTCAATCTCACTTACTATATTACCATCCTGGGAGAACACACAACGTAAATACTTGAAATTATGGACCTGTTCTAGCTTTGTATCACCAATCTGACATTCAATTCTGTTGAATTTCTTACCTACTGACATCAATTTAGTCTTCGAGAGGCTAATTTTCATACCATACTCATTGCACCTATTTTCAAGTCCCAAGATATTATACTGCAGACTTTCGGCACAGTCTGCCATTATGACCAAGTCGTCAGCATAGGCCAAATTGCTTACTACATTTCCACCTAACTGAATCCCTCCCTGCCATTTTATATCTTTCAGCATATGATCCATGTAAACTATGAACAGCAAAGGTGAAGGATTACAGCCTTGTCTAACTCCTGTAAGTACCCTGAACCAAGAACTCATTCTACCATCAATTCTCACTAAATCCCAATTGTCAACATAAATGCCTTTGATTGATTTTAATAATCTACATTTAATTCCATTGTCCCCCAGTATGGCGAACATCTTTTCCCTCGGTACCCTGTCATATGCTTTCTCTAGATCTACGAAACATAAACACAACTGCCTATTCCTCTCGTAGCATTTTTCAATTACCTGGCGCATACTGAAAATCTGATCCTGACAGCCCCTCTGTGGTCTGAAACCACACTGGTTTTCATCCAACTTCCTCTCAACGACTGATCGCACCCTCCCTTCCAAGATGCCAGTGAATACTTTGCCTGGTATACTAATCAATGAGATACCTCGATAGTTGTTGAAATCCTTCCCGTTACCTTGCTTATAGATAGGTGCAGTTACTGCTTTTGTCCAATCTGAAGGTACCTTACCAACACTTCACGCTAATTTTACTACTCTATGAAGCCATTTTATCCCTGCCTTCCCACTATACTTCACCATTTCAGGTCTAATTTCATCTATTCCTGCTGCCTTATGACAATGGAGTTCATTTACTATCCTTTCCACTTCCTCAAGCATAATTTCACCAACGTCATTTTCCCCCTCCCCATGAGGAAACAGACAATAAGTGCATTCTTTCACTCCACACACAGCGGAGATAAAAGAGTTACTATAAATCGGAATAACTAAATAACTTTCTCTTCCTTCCGCAATGTTCAGAGTATTAATTAATATTTTCCCGTTAAAATTATTCACCATTGCTTAGTTTATTGCCTCTTTTTGTCGGTCTAATATATCCAACATCAATATCTCCAAAAGCATGTTTTTCCGTCCGCAAAAACGGCGTCGTTCTTCCTTCCATATGACGTACACTGGTTGCCTGGCTACGGTGTCGTTCTTTTTGTCGATTTAAAATTGCTTATGCTAATTATAGATAGGCCCCCAAAAATATCTATGTTCAAACATTAATTTCTCTGGAACCGTTGGACATGCGAGGTTGAAGCTTCACATGATGGTTACTCCTCTATGTCTTACATTTTAAGTAAGAAGTGGTCTTAAAACATTGCCCTCTAAGGGGTTTTGACTGCGGGGGTAGTTTTGATGACAAAAATATACATATCTCTGAAACGATTTGACATACGTGGTTAACATTTCACATGATGGTTGTTTCCGTAAGGCTTCGATTTTAAATAATATGTTCGTAAAATACACTCCAAGAAGGTTTCGACTGGGTTGTCGTGGGAGGGGGGTCGGGGGAAGCCTTGAGGCCTGACGACAAAAATAATTTCTCTGATACCGTTTGACGTACGAACTGAGGGTGTATTTTACAGGCTCATCCGACAATGGACTCTCCAAAATTGAAAACTTTGAAAGGTAACTTTCATTTTAAACCATAGCAAAGCACTGGTATCCTTCTAGTATATTTATAAGAAGAAAAAGGTAGTCATTGGATATTTGCGACTATATCCGCTGTAATTCAGCAATCATCCGTCAAATACATCGGTCAGCAGTACAAAGAATCGAGGACCTTGTGAAATGCACCATTTGTATACCATAATAATAATAATAATAATAATAATAATAATAATAATAATAATAATAATAATAATAGTAATAATCGTACTGTCTCAGCTACCGTGTGCAGACATTTCAATTTGACGCCATCTGGCTATCTACTCGTCAATTTCGACGTTGTGTTTAACTCTAGGCCTACTAGATGGCAGACCGAGTAAACCGGAACTCTCTTGGGCGTCTATGGCTGATATTTAATGAATTTTGTCTGGTAAGCACCAAATGTGTCACCAGAGATCTTTTACATGCCGATATCGTACGACATGGAGTGTCGAATGGACTTTTCTCCGCCCTTCAAAAATCCGACTACCTCTGCCGGGTTTGAACCCGCTACCCTGGGATCCCGAGGCCGACACTCTACCACTGATCCAAAGAGGAAGCTTAAGATCTCGGAGTGACACACATAACATATCCGATCGGAAACGAAAATAATGATATGTGGTATTTAAATTACATCACGACAACCATGAATGCATAACGATAGATTTGGACTCTATTCTAGTACTTTAACTCATGCAATTCCCGTAGTATAATCAGAGAGAAAAAACCGTCTTAAGGGATACTTTTAGCTATACTGGGCGTCGGCTTGAAAAGACTTATCTGTCTTCAATAAAGAAATGAATCAATCTACAGACTGAAAAATAACAAAACAATGCATCCACTAAACACTTCCCGGTAACACCTTTTACAATATTTACAAATTAGGTACTCATATTTTCTGTGATACTTCACTCTGTATTTGCCGAGCGATAGAGACACTGTTTGATTATGTTACAGTGTAATGTTTGTATCTTGCACGTAATGTAGTTATATCTAAATGCACTTCTGATTTGCTGCATTCTTCAATATTATTAATAGCTAAATGGTAAGCAAATTATGTACGGTATGTATTTTCTTAGGATTAATATGTCCCCGTTTGGTTATGTTCATTACAACATTTTAAGTTAAAATTCTATCTTTATGTAGAAACAATTTTCAAATTTGACCAACATTACTGATTTTACTTGTAAATAAATAGGTATAAAATACTTGTAGGATAACTCTGAAACCACTCTGTCGGCTCTACAAGAAAGTTCACAGGCTGACCCTGCCAGCGGCAGACATGCCATTGCTGTGTTAGAAAGCATGGGAAATTTAACATTTTTGTTTGATTTGCTTCTACTCAGAAAAAGTTCTAACGCAATGTGACTCATTATCGTCCGCCTCTGTGTTGTAGTGGTTAGCGTGATTAGCTGCCACTCCCAGAGGCCCGGGTTCGATTCCCGGCTCTGCCACGAAATTTGAAAAGTGGTATGAGAGCTGGAACGGGGTCCACTCAGCCTCGGGAGGTCAACTGAGTAGAGGTGGGTTCGATTCCCACCTCAGCCATCCTGGAAGTGGTTTTCCGTGTTTTCCCACTTCTCCTCCAGGCGAATGCCGGGATGGTACCTAACATAAGGCCGCTGTTTAGTAGATACATGGTCAGGGGAGAGTACCGTTTGCTCTAAGAACGTGTACTAGCCACTGTAGTATTTTCTTGTAACCATCTTCTGTTTCCTTGAACACCGCTGGCACGGTCCTTTCTGGTGTTTTCTTTGCCATCTTCCTGCCTCCGTGTTGTGGGCTGGACCATGGGTATTCGTCCCAAGTACACAAATTCGCTCTACAAACTTCTGTGGTGATGCCCTTGTCTCACAACTGTATAGCAGTACCGGCCGCACTAGTGCCATGTATGGATGTATTTTGCTTTACATACTGTACGTAACGTACATGAAATACAATAGAGCCGAAATTATATTTACAACTTGTTACAACGGAGAGATTTTCAATACAGCTTTTAATAACGGATAATTTTTTATATTTCTTGTTGTGGTATCTTAATGTTTGCACAACAGTGTATACTAATCAAATAACATATAGTCTAGTGCACGCCCCGCTATTCCTGAACTTACATACCGAGCTTCAGGACATGCCGTTCAAATATGTTCCCATGTTGTCGTCAAAACAAACAAACAAACAAACAAACAAACAAACAAACGAACGAACAGAAAAGCAAGAAAGGCGGAGAAAAACAGGAAATAAACCACTTTTCGTATTTCGTATCATCGGGCGAATTGGCCGTGCGGTTAGGAGCGCGCAGCTGTGAGCTTGCATCCGGGAGATAGTGGGTTCGAATCCCACTGTCGGCAGTCTTGAAGATGGTTTTCCGTGGTTTCCCATTTTCACATCAGGCAAATGCTGGGGCTGTACCTTAATTAAGGCCACGGCCTCTTCCTTCCCATTCCTAGGCCTTCCCCATCCCTTCGTCGCCATAAGACCTATCTGTGTCCGTCCGACGTAAAGCAAAATAGCAAATAGAGTTTCGAATCCAGTCCGTGATAAAAACAAAGAATGAATAAACATTTAAGTTATATAGACAAATTTGTAATATTGTTTAAATACATGGTGGATGATTGTTTAAATAGATGGTGGATGATCAGAGTGGCCGCGCGTGTTAATGTACTATCGTACGTCCAGGAAGCCAAGCTCTGCATTCGGGAAAGGAGCGAGTTTGAAACCTACCATCACCTTTCTTGAGAATGGTTTTCTGTGGTTTCCATTTTTCACTCCAGACGAATACCAGGAGAGTTTCTATTCACAGGCCACAGCCGTTTCCTTCCACCTTCTTATCCAATTTCATTCACCATCATTAATTTCATATACATTAGTTCATCAATGGAGGTTAGTGTCAGGAAGGGCATCCGGTCGTAAAACTTACAATAATTTTCATCTCACCTCATCCTCGATCCCGTATGAAGAAACGGGACTGAGGAGTCGACGGACATACGAGGGTTGGGGCAAAGGTCATGGCACCTATTTTTCTCTTGAAGATACCAGTCCGGTTGGACAATGTGACATATACAGACGAAGGGACAAGGTGTTAACTGCATGTGTGGACAATGAATAGCACTGAAATATCGTAACACACTAATTTATTACGGTAGTATACAGGGCAATACGGCCTTCTCAGTGCAAAAGAATGACAACACAGTACACATAAAGTTGACATGACAAACCTGGGCCTAAAGATCCTCAAAGTAGTCCCCTGTTACTGATACCACACGCTGCCAACGATGTGAGAGGCGCTGAATACCATCTGCCTCAGCATTTGCCGCACCATGTGTGAATCGGGTCACCTGTTGGCGCACAGCATTAGCAATGTCCTCTCGTGTTGCAAACCGCCCACCACGTAGTGGTTCCTGAACCTTTCGAATGAGATCAAAGTCACAGGGCGAAATGTCGGGAGAGTACGGTGGGTGCTCCAATTCTTCCCATCCTCAACGACGCAGTAGCTGGCCGAGACACCCTGCTTTATGTGGTTTTGCATTGTCGCGCAGGATTAATGCACTGTCCACAAGATCTGGACGTTTCTCTCGAACGCCACGTCGTACCTGTCGCAAAGTTCCTGTAGTACTGTGTGGTCACTGTTCTGCCACGTGGAACAAAGTGGCAAACAATGACACCCCTGACGTCATACGAGACGATCACTATCAATTTGTAATAATAATAATAATAATAATAATAATAATTGTTACGGAGATATCCGTGGTAGGTAGAGGTGAAAGAAGGTGCGGGTGTGAATGGGTTTCAAGCTACGAATTTAACGTGCAATGTAAAATTAATTTAAAATTTAACTAGGTTATATTTTCTTTTCAAAAACAAGAGATAACAATCATAACAGGTACAGAGTAGCAAAAATGTAGGTACAATATTACTGGATTCGGGCTCAGTGCCCTTACTTCATAACTCTTGGGCCATCAGCCCCGCCTTACTCCAAAAAAATTTTAGCCAAGGGGCAGAAAGCCCCATTCATGCCCAGGAGCACTGGCTCCAAACATTACACATAAAGCCTGCACGAGGCATACAGAAACAAATTTCAAAGAGCGATCCGCTCTCAAAATTGTAAGCCTATCACAAGGCCACACCAAACTCTACCTTCAAGCTGTCCTCTAAGGACGTATTCACAGGGGTAAAATACCCAACCTACTGAGGTCTATTACATGAAAAGAAGGTTGATTACATGACCTCTAAAATAACAATTTGAGAGGAGGCGAACTTGCACTCCTAATACACTTTGTTTTTAAAACCTAATCTGGCTCTGGGCCACTAACGCAAGGGCTAATCCCATACTACAGAGGTGACTTAGAGAAGAACACTTTACATTACATAAACGAAGAATAGTTTGAGAAAATAAGTTCACCTCAAAACAAATGTGAGTGGGAGCTCGAGAGGGTAGCACTCTCTATCCCAATATGTAGCTTTACAAGAAAAAGATGAAAAGAGTAATTACATTTTAGGAAAAGGTTACATGATGGAAATGCTTCGAACCCGCCGCGAGTGTTAAACTGCCAACCTAGCAAGAAAAGAAGTTATTAATAGGCCATTACCTGGTGTTGAACGGCAGAAGAAGAAAGAGGCGCTTCCCGCCTCCAGCTATGTACTTAATACACTGAAAGATGGAACAGAAGTGGCCCGGAGACCCTAAAGTCAGCAGTTTAAATACTCTCGCGGAAGTTTCTAGGCGTTAGGGGAATGAAAACACCCGCCCACAATGTTTTTATTGGATAGGACCCCGCAATCGATTCAAGTTGGGGGAAGATACATCTGATTGGATAGAAATTAATTTAAGAAATTCGGGATTGGCTACATGCAAAACAAGGGGAAAGAGAGGGGTATACAGCCAACTTAAACAATAACAGAAAGAAATTTAGCAAAGAACAAACATTTGAAATAAAAATTTCTTCAACAAAATAGTTCTTTGACTCCGCACTAGGTTGCACTATTGTTGATCTTCAGTAGTGTCCTCTAGAAGAGAAAGTTCACACTTCTTACTTCAAGCTAAACAAAAACACATCAAAAGTGACACAGTTCAAAAACTCAAAATTTTCCACGTGGTGACATCTTCTGAGAAAGTAGAGAATTAATAGAATAGATAAAGTTCAACCTTCCTCCAGAAGAGGAGTTTCAACTGGCGCAACTTTTAAATAAACGGTGTAGAGGTGTACCGCCCGGTACAATAATAATAATAATAATAATAATAATAATAATAATAATAATAATAATAATAATAATAATAATAATAATAATAATAATAATGTTATTTTGTTTTACGTCCCACTAACTACTTTTACAGTCTTCGGAGACGCCGAGGTGCCGGAATTTAGTCTCGCAGGAGTTCTTTTACGTGCCAGTAAATCTACCGACACGAGGCTGTCGTATTTGAGCACCTTCAAATACCACCGGACTGAGCCAGGATCGAACCTGCCAAGTTCGGGTTAGGTCAGCGCCTTAACCGTCTGAGCCACTCAGCCCGGCGCTGGCACTATCAATTTGACTGGGGAAGGATTTTGACGGATCTTCTGCCTCCTTGGTGATCCAGCATGCCGCCGCTTCGCGGACTGACGTTTCAGTCCTGGTTCGTATGCCCTGGCCCAAAATTCATCTATGGCGATTATTCGTGACAAGAATTGATCGCCGTCCTGTTGCCAGCGTGCAAGGTTGTCGGAGCATATTGCACAGCGCACCCAGCTTTGAACTTCCGTCAGTGCATGCGGTACCCACCGCGATGCGATTTTGCGCAGTTGCAGCTCATTTGCAATATCCTGTGGACGGTGCGTTTCTCGATGCTACTTGCCCTCTCTAACTCCAGTAGCGTCCATCGTCAGTCTTCATCCAGGAGCTGCTCGATGACGGCACGTGCCATGTCGGTCCGCACACTGACAGGTCGTCCTGAACGTTGCTCCGTACTGGTTGACATACGTCCTTGCTGAAACTTTGCTACCCACCTTGCTACTGTACGGAATGGTAGGGCATTATTCCCAAGGGCTTTCACTAATTCACTGAGACATTCCATCGCATTTCTTCCTCGGAGAACGGCTATTTTGATGGAAGCGCGCTGCTCAACATGGGTTACTTCCATCTCGCACGACACTCACCAACTGACTGATTTCACAGCTCTCGCTGCGCTACTACCAGCTATCACAGAGCCATCTGTTTTTCTGCATACACACTATGCCTGCAGAACTTCCACACGACACATATAGGTTTGTGATCCGTTCACATATCTACAAGGAAAAAAAAAAAAGTTGCCGTGACTTTTGCTCCAATCCTCATATATTACATAGATTGTACATATTGGTAACTCTAACCTAATCTTTTTATAACTAAGGAGCAATGGAATGCATGGAATGGAAAACATATGGCTCGGCATATTTTCCGTGACCGCTCCTAACCCAGTGCTAGTCGTAATAATGTATAGTACCACGAATGCCCGTGCAAACGCCGCAATCGCACAGGCTATCAGATTGATTTCTCCCCCCTACTGAGTATACAGGCTATTGACTCAAGAGAACAAAGAGATGAATCTTTATTAATTTAATATTCTTGTGACTTAAATTACTGTAATGTTACCTATTATTTTCAATCGTATAGGTAGGCCACTTCGTGTACACAATAGAAAACATAATTCCTTCTACTCTCACTTCACATAAAATACAATCTCAATTTGTACCAGAATAACGTGAGTGAGGTAACTATAGATACATGGTGATATACAGGCTGTTAGTTGTATACGTGCAGATATTTAGATAGGCGGTAAAGAAAAATACATCTCAGAACATATACTATGTACTTTTTACTTCGTTCTATTAGTTTCCCCATAAATGAACCAAATATTTCAGGGCAAAATGTGTTTTGAACGGCCGTAGAAGGAAACGCCGGTTACGTCATACTGCCCTCGTGAGTAGAGTACAGTAGCAGAGTACAGAGGTTGTTGAACCTGTTTGTTATATAAATCTTTATTGCAACCAATGGTCAAATAATGTTTGTTATCGAAGGCCAACACATGTTGCAGTGCCTCTCCCTAGCCGCTGGGCAAATAAGGGTGGTAGAAACACATGCCAGACCACCACCTGTACTCGAAAACCGGCCTAGGGTACTATGTGAGAAGTAAAATACACGTATACCTTGCCGACGTATCCACTGACTGTTTTGGATTCATAGTCATTTTGTCAGCATCATTCGTTTTAGATTTTAGTTAGTGGAAACATTTTGAAATTTTAATTGTCATTTCATTTCGATGCACCTCCTACCATTAGGGGACTCTAATCCATGATGCCGCGCGCCCGCTCCCCCACCTCGGTGGAATGCACACGATGGTACTAATCATAGGTAACGCCCAAACCAATGGTGTTTCTTAAATAATGGTTCTAATCGCAAGCAACGTCGAACCATGGTGTTCCTCGCTTAATGGAACTAATCACAAGTAATCTCATGGTTCCAGTTCACCACTTGATCGCCCCTTTTACTCGCCTCTTACGACAGACAGGAAATACAGTGGATGTATTCTTCGTCCACATCCCCCGTCCACAGGGGGTATTGGTAAATTTACTGGCACGTAAAAGAACTCTTGCGGAAGAAAATTCCGGCACCTCAGTGCCTCCGAAAACCGTAAAAGTAATTAGTGGGTGGTAACGCAAATAACATTAGTATTAAAAGTGCCGCAGGTTATTTGTAATAGAAGTATTATTATTTGTCTGGAAGTGACGATAGGTAAAATGATAACTGACACGTTTAATTAGAGCTTCCACAATAATAATGGCATTATAATAAAAATAATACCGGCGAGTAAGCAGTTCGGTTAGGGGGGCGCGGCTATGAGCTTGCATCCTGGAGGTAGTGGGTTCGAATCCCACTTTCGGCAGCTCTGAAGATGGTTTTCCGTGGTTTCCCATTTAAACACCTGGCAAATGATGGTGCTGTACCTTAATTAAGGCCACGGTCACTTTCTTCCATCTCCTAGACCTTCTCTATCCTACCGTCGCCATAAGACCTATCTGTGGCACTAATAATAATAATAATAATAATAATAATAATAATAATAATAATAATAATAATAATAATAGTTCTTACGTTCCTCTAACTATTTCTTACGGTTTTTGGAGACGTCGAGGTGCAGGAATTTAGTCCCACTAGAGTTATTTTACGTACCAGTAAATCTACCGACACGACGTTCACGTATTTGAGCACCTTCAAATACCACCGGATTGAGCCACGACTAAACCTCCCAAGTTGAGTTCAGGTGGCCAGCATTTTACTCAGCGCTGCACTTATCTTGCCGGGCTGAGTGGCTCAGAGGATGCGTCGTTTCGACTACGCAGAAACATGTGGTTTTTACACGATGGTGCAACACCTGATATAAGCCGCATACTACGTGATCATTTGAATCAGACATTTGGCCAATGGTGGATAGGACGACGTGGAGCCGTCAATTGGCCCGCCAGATCTCCAGACCTTAATCCAATGGATATTTATGTCTGGGTGGATACAAAAACAAAGTACATCAAACTAAAGTACCGATTTCAGGTGTCCTCCGAGAACGTATCTTTTAAGCAGCAGAGGATATTCGGAACAACCCTGGTATCTTGGCTCGAATGCGTCGCAACTGGATTCAGAGAACTGAATTTTTTTGTTAGTTGCTTTACGTCGCACCGACACAAACAGGTCTTATGGCGACAATGGCACAGGAAAGGCCTAAGAATGGGAAGGAAGTGGCCGTGACCTTATTTAAGGTTCAGCCCCAGCAATGCCTGTAGTGAAATTGGGAAAGCACGGATAACCATCTTCAGGGCTGCCGACATTGTGGTTCGAACCCCCTTTCTCCCGGATGCGAGCTCACAGATGTGCGCTCCTAATCGCACGGCCAACTCGCGCGGTACGGAGAAGTGAAGCCTTCATAGAAGCCCAGTGTAGTCACTTAAACAATTGCTATGTGTTTCACTTTGGAATGTCAGATGCTACACTATTTCTGCAGCGTATTGAGTTGGGAGTTCAGTTCTCAATCGATGTAGTATTTTGAGTCTCGATAGTTCGACATTCTCATAAATCCGAGCAGAAAAATTGAAGTACTGGTAACAAAAATTATAAATCGAGAGTTTCAGTGCGCGATTGCCTTGTACGTTGCGAAAGCTGATCACAACACGCGGAAGACGTGCTTGTTAAATCGCTAGATATTGACCTTGAAGTTTGTTCGGCAGTTCCTCATTCCTACACTGCAAGTGGTTTGTGTGTGTGTGTTGATGTGCATGTTCGATGTTTATACACAAAACCTGTTAGTCACACTTCGTCCTCTCGTGCTAACCACAATACGAAGATACAGCTGACTTATTGCCAAGAGACCTGGCTCTGGTCTTACGCGTAGTATTCTGCAGTTAAATACTGCGAGTGATGTTGGCACGTGTGAAATAGATTTCATCTTGTTTTCTCTTAAACCACGCATATTTTACTATTTTATTCCATGCTTTTCAGCTCTTAATGGCACAATAATAATAATAATAAGAAGAAGAAGAATAACAACTTAAGAATAATACCGGTAATGTTATTTGCTTTACGTCCCACTAACTACTCTTACTGTTTCTGGAGGCGCTGAGGTGCTGTAATTTAGTCCCGCAGGAGTTCTTTTTACGCGCCAGTAAATCTACCGACACGAGGCTGACGTATTTGAGCACCTTCGAATACCACCGGACTGAGCCAAGATCGAGCCTGCTAAGTTAGAACCAAGAAACCAGTACTTTCACCGTCTGAGCAACTCAGACTGGCCACTTTTATTTTGATAAATTTATTAAGCACTGCAAAGGCACCAGTATGGTGTGCTTTAATTTACCATTACACATATGCTTTTCGTTTGCAAGCACGAAATAATAATGCATTTTTTTACGTCCCAATAACTACTTTGACGGTTTTTGGAGACGCCGAAATGTTGTACCGCAGCACCTCTTTAATGCAAGTAATTCTACAGACACGAAACTGGCGTATTTCAGCACCTTCAAATACCAGCGAACTGAGCCTCCATCGAACCTGCCAAGTTGGGAACAGAAGACCAGCGCTCTATCGTCCAAGCTACTCAGCCCGGCATTAGAGCTTGGAGTAAGTTGGTAGTGCGCTTGCATTCTGTCTCATCGTCGCCATACGACCTATCTGTGTCGGTGCGACCTAAAGCCAATTTTAAAATGTCATCATATTTAGAACATTATACAACTGCCGAGACCCATAGTTATAAACGATGAGAAATATTTTCTGGGCAGACATTATTGGCGAGTAGTCAAACATAGTAATAATAATTATTATTATAATATTGTTATTTTCGTTACGTCCCACTAACTAATTTTACGGTTTTCGGAGACGATGAGGTGCTGGAAATTAGTCCCGCAGGAGTTCTTTTTACGTGCCAGTAAATCTACCGGCACGAGTGTGACGTATTTGAGCATCTTCAAATACCACCGGACTGGGCCAGGTTCGAACCTGCGAGGTTTGAGTCAAAAGGACAGCACCTCAACCGTCTGAGCCACGCAACCCCGCAGGAAGCACGAAATGTAGGTACGTTAAATTTATTTCTTTTAATAACATGTCCATTATTCGTTTGAAGAAAAACGTTCGCTGTGCTTCGATAATTCAATTCCGATGCTACTAATTGGGACTTCCTAACCCATCCTTGCCTTCGTTGGCGTAAGGAACTTCCTTCTTTCTTCTACCTTTACGCAACGCACAACGTGGATTGTACCGTATTTTACGTCTCGGCGCGCCCATCCCAGCCAATAATTATACCACACGCTCGTACATGTCCCACACCGACACAGGTTTTCAGGTCATGTCCACACTCACTAGACCACGGGGCTGGCGACCACAGATATCCCAATCCTCTAAAGGACGTAACAGCTAAATGAACCAGTATTAACGCTGATAATTCGATACATCTCCATGGTCCGAAACCGATGACTAGGGTTGTCTGAAACCCCTAAGACGGAAACTAAATACTAACAACAACAAAACCAGTCTGGCGAGAATGTAACGTAACATGCTATACACTGGTAGCAGCCTTCAGCTGTTATCGTAGTTCAGTTGCTCGTAAGCATAAAACCAGTTTGGCAAGTATATTACGTAACATCTCGTGGCTTTGCACAAAGTAGCGTTCAGCTGTTACAGTAGTACATTTGCTTCAAAACATAAACGCAAACCAGTATGGCATGGATGGCGCGTGATTTGCCTGTTATCAGCGGAAAGCTATTCATTCACTAGAACAAGGTGTACTACCTATTCTAAAAACATCGTATCACTTTGCTCTAGAAAATAACTTCCGCGGATTACTAAAAGTTTTACTTCGTCACATCGTTCTCCATTGCTACAAGAAATATCTGCACGTATACCCCTAACACGCTGTATAGAGCGTCGTTACTGCTGCAAATTACTGTCTCGTATTCTGTGATGTGTGGGAGATAGAGGAGTACGTAACAAAATTAATTATATCCTGTTCAGTATTGTGTCTTCGTGAACAGATAATGAATATCAGTCTATGTACTGAAAGTTAGTGAATTTAACGCTGTGTGTCTGCATGGAGAACCTGCTTCATTTTCTGCCTCACCTAAGTGTTTCAATTCGGGTCCGAGGGTTGAAACGGTAATCACTCAGCCGTATGAGGAACTGCTCGATGTGAATGAACCAAACGTGTTTTCAAAAGCAAAGCAATAGGCCTCGGGAGTTCTATACGCTGCCCACGTGACACCCTAACATCCGTACGTCATCGCGATAGACAGCAGCAATTTTTCAGGTCTATGCCCTTTAAGGGTTACATGTACTAAAATTTTTAATTACATAGAACATTCGAGGATGATAAAAATCTACCACGAATACATACAGCATGACAGAAGAGCTGAAGGCAAAGTGCCGAATCAATGAGAGAAGGAAAACGCGTTCCAGTATGAATTACTTCCCTAGTATGTAGAGTCGGAAGATACTGTACACCCACGACATCTCCTGCTTATCGTAAGAAGTGACTAAACAGGGTTCTGTTTGGTGACTATGGGTCCCTCTGAGTCAAACATTACAACACATACTTGTGGAAGACTCCTGTCTGACTTCCCTTGGTCAACTCGTTTTGTCTTCCAAAGCCGGTGTCAGGTTCGAGAGGCCCCTCGTCGCCCAACCCTTTTTCAGATATATTCATTCTTCGAAGTTAGGGCTTCTTTCATGTTTTCCTTTGATTAGTGTTAAAAACGATGGTTGCTTAGTTGTAGTTCCCCTTAGTTAAATTAATTAACACCACCACCAAAAATGTAAATTCCACTGTCGAATCGGAACGACGCACAGTGGTCTAAACACCAATTCTAGCCGGCAAAAAATCGATAAAATCGAAGTCAATAAATCGCTGAAAAAAGTTTGGGAACTCATTGTAGACACCCCAGGTACCTCATATCTGGCCTACATAGTCTGCTTGGGGTGTGTAAGTGGCGAGGAATGAAGCACAAACATGACCATTTTAAAAAAGTTGGAAAAAATTAAACATTTGTATCTTATTGGGACCAACCAGAGTATTGAAGAACCCCTTCTTGGAGGGTATTTGTTGAGTAAATACACAAGGATAAGTCCTTCTGCACGCGCTAAAAAGACCGTATCAACCAGTTAATTTCTCCATATTTTGGATCTCACTGTACTCGGATGTTACGGCGCTTTTAAGGCCGGAAACCGAAGTTATGTGTTACTGATTGATTTAATCGATATTATACACTATACTAAATATTTTTCACCAAGAATCAATTGCCACTTCTTGCAAATTTTTGTTGCTGGCGGTATTTGCTTATAAGCAACCTGAAATAATTTCACCGCGCTACTTTTTCTTATCGGTGTCATTCCCCCCTCCCACCCTCTACCTTCAACGCAACACCGACTATCTGTGACTCATGGCCTACCGCTCTCCGAACCTTACTATACCATGGATTTGACTGTGATTCTTTACATTGAAATTTGTTGTTTAAAGGTAGTTTACGAAACACAACGGATGAACAAAAGCTAAATGTCAAAGATCGAAAATCCACTATTCAGGGGGCTTTGTGGAATGGGCTGGGCCTGAAAATTGACAGGGTTGTTCAAGGGACTGGGACCTCGAATACGGGAGACATCTCAAGAAGTTTCTATCGCAATCTGAAAAAGGCAGCGGAAGCAACCGGAGTCAGCGAAGAATTAATCATCAGATTTGCTGTCATATTGCAGGTACAACAACAAAACGCAATTCAACTATATTTGGACTTAGTTCCGTCACTTCACGATATTTTATACTCTTCTCTGGGTTTTAGGTTTTGTTCAGTCGACATCAGGTGAACGATGAGGCTTTCAGCGCGTACACTTTAGACACTGCAAAATTGCACGTGTCCTTATGCACTGCTGTTTGTTGAAAGTGAGACAGCAAGACCGAGAGCAGGGATCACAATGCAATTTATTCCACGTACTAGGGATATGACAAGACACAAACGATTACAATTACAGAACTGTACATGCGCGGTGACCGTGGAAATTCAGCACGGCGTAGCGCCACAACGCGCTGCAATCAGAGCCACTAGACGGCGTGGCATGGAATCAAAGAGGGCCTGAATATGCTGCTCGGGAATACTCTGCCACGAGGTTTGTAGGCCAGTCCATAAATCATCAACAGTGGCTGCAGGAGGACCTGCACGAACAAGTTGCCAACCGGCCATATCCCAGACATGTTCAATGTGTGATATATCCGACGAACGGGCAGGCCAGGGAAGCAGTGGTATCCGTAGTCCTTCGAAGAAGGCTTGCACATTCCTCGCCAAATGCGGCCGGCCATTGTCCTGCTGGAATATGGCATCTGGAACGCCCTGCAGTAGGGGCAGTGCCTCGGGCTGTAAAACCTCCCTGATGTAATGGTAGCTGTTCAGATTGCCCTCAAGATGTAGGAGGCGAAATCGTATGTTATAGGCAATTGCGCCCCAAACCATCACACTTGGCGTTTGTCCGCTATGCCGCTCGACAATACAGTCTGCCCTATGGCGTTCACCACGGCGGCGTCTAACGCGTATGCGGCCATCACTGTAGGACAAGTTGAAGCGGGACTCGTCCGAAAACACTACATTTTGCCACTCAGCACGCCAGTGTCGGTGTTCAGGTGCCCATTGCAGTCTACGACGTTGGTGGTTGCTGGTCAATGGGAGCCGGCGAAATAGCATGCGTGCTACCAGTCCGGCCCTCAGAAGACGGCGTCGAACCGTCGATACAGATATCCCCACACCCGTTGCAGTGCTCCAACGTCGAGCCAACACTGTGGACGAAGCTGTTCTGTCCGTTACGGCCAAGCAGACAAGATGGCGGTCATCTCGCATTGTGGTCACATTGTGTCGCCCAGTACCCTGTCGGCCATGTGTACTGCCCTCTTCTCTCCACTGGTTCCACATACGCTTCAACTGTTGAAGCAGCGTACCTTGTACGAACCGCAATGTCACGGAACGACAGACCCATCTCCCGGAGCCCTATCATTCTGCCCCGTTCGAACACGCTCACATGCTGATATTCCCTCCTGTGATGTCGGCGAGGCATAGTGGCACTTATGTACACGTTTCGACTTCGTATGACGCCTCCGCACTGACTGAGCGTTGCGTAACACTGACCTGGCCGGTCACACACAGAAGGCCACTGCTGGCCCTACGCTCACGCCCTCTCACTGCAATTTAAATCACTTATTATGGTTCCATTGTTCTACAGGTTCTCTGATTTTGGCGTGTTTCAGACCATTGCTTTTGATTGTTTCACTTTCTACAAACAGCAATGTATAATAGGTATCCTATGCTTCCGACCATCCACAAAGTCTTAATTCATGGTTCTCAGGCGATCAAATACGCCCTACTGCCAAGTGGAAAGCTGTCCGAGGAGGCCCAAGAATCCCGAAACAAGGATTACAGGTTCTTCCGGGAGCACCAAACCCGGAAGATCTTCACAAAGGACACAACAACTGATCTTAATACACAGTCTCATGTTTCCGTCCAACCCAGTAGTTACAAGGCACCTCATCAAAGCCGAAATTCACTGGAATGAACTGCGCCCTGAAATATACGCTTTGCTCGTGTTCGATGAGGACACAGATGAAGAGGAGGCTTCGGATGAAGAGACTTCCGAAGAAGAGATTTTCAAATCAGAAGAAGAGGATGTTAAAATGTCAAACACAGATAGTGAACCCAAGGCATGACTCGTAAGTAGTCTTACTAATAAGTAACATGGCGCTAAAAAGTCTAAACATTTCAAATATAACGTAATATAATTATATTGTTATTCCTTTTCAGGTCAGCCCCCTCGCCAAACTGGCCTAATTTTTACAATCGTTGATATGTTTTACATCATGGA
This sequence comes from Anabrus simplex, assembly GCF_040414725.1. Taxonomy (NCBI): domain Eukaryota; kingdom Metazoa; phylum Arthropoda; class Insecta; order Orthoptera; family Tettigoniidae; genus Anabrus; species Anabrus simplex. The sequence continues at coordinate 1,437,722,941 of NC_090265.1, forward strand.
TTTAGATTACCGATTCTTATGAAAATAAAATCGTGATATTTGTGAAGGATTCCAGATGTTTTTCTTTCTAAATCCTGTACATAATTTCATTAAAGAGTTAACGGGAGCGTAGCGCGACGTTTACCATGACCCCATTCGCGGAATACAAAATTTTGTCCGGTTACCTTAAGTTTTGCGAGTTACCGGACGCGCACTGGATCCTCTACTCCGTTAATTGAAAATCTGTTAACAGATTCGTAATCAGCGACCTTGAAAACCCCTGAGTATGAATTTTCGTCGGCTTTTGTGGACCTGGAAAAATGGTAAGATTTATTGCCGGCTAGATTCGGTGTTTAGACCACTGTGCGACGTGGGTATAGTTGTATACTGATGAACAGCTTCTGCTTCTCTGTCCTACCCTGCTAGATTGCACTGGTAAGTCTTATTCTCGATCAACACAATATTTATTGTTTATGTAACGATATATGTGTTAAAACGTCAGACTAAAAATTAGTTAAATACTCAACAGGTACACCATAACCACCATAAAAAACCTAGGGGAGACCTAAACACGTAGTAGGGAAATGGGAAGCAAGATAGTTCTCAGCTGGTTTTCTCACTGAACTGGAATATGTTGCTATATATCTGTAACGATTGTGAAAAACCGGGTAACTGACAATGTACTGCCTAATCATTATTTTCCTGAAGACCGGTCACGCCTCTCAGCCACGTACGGATATGCAGTCCATCAGAACAATTGTCCTTGTGTTCATATTCCTATGCCTACGTGTAGAGGGAAATAAATCTTACATGCATTATACTGTAGGAAGGAATCATGCATACATTTCTGCAGCAGCCCTATGCTACAAGGTATGTAAGGTTCATTCTCCTGTACACATACGCATATGAAAATGAACACAACGACAATTGTTCTGATGGACTGCATATCCGTACGTGGCTGAGAGGCTTGACGAGTCTTGAGGAACATAATGGTTAGCAAGTTCATTGTTAACCCGGTTTTTCACAATCGTGGCAGATATTATTCCGCCAAGCGCAGTGAAATGTATACATCAACTTACACCACAACTCATACTTCCCACCATTCCTCGCAGGAACTGGCTACGTAAATGATCGTTCATAGCTCAGTCAGTTGCATTTTATTAAAGTCCAGGATGATTTCTAGGTAAAGTAAAAGAATTCCATCTATCCAAAATTCTAACACCCAATCCACTGCAAATACCATACCTCATTAGAGTGGAACGTGGTCAATATTATAATGAATTACACGAACTTCACTATTACTTCATGCGGGTTCTTTTTCTTCAGTTACTGACGATTGCCATTTCTTAAGCAGCTCAAAGCATGTATGCATTAACTGTGAAAACTTTAGTGAAATTTTCATGATTTATTACAGTTTTCTTCATCACTGTGCAATGCCGTCAACAGTGAAGAATGAAAGTTGACTTCAATTTCCTACTTTGTATACCCTTGCTTGATTCCAATCCGATTCACCATATCCACCAGTCCCTCCCCAGTTGTCGTCCTTCTTGTTTTCCCCCTGGTCAATAATGTAGCTGTATTTGTTATTTATACACATAATCAGTAACAGTGTCCAGCTCAATGGCTAAATGGTTAGCGTGCTGGCCTTTGGTCACAGGGGTCCCCGTTTCAATTTCCGGCAGGGTCGGAAATTTTTACCATTATTTGTTAATTTCGCTAACACTGGGGCTGGGTGTATGTGTCGTCATCATCATCATTTCATCCTCATCACTACGTGCAGGTCGCCTTCAGGATTCAAATCGAAATACCTGCACCTGGCGAGCCGAACATGTCCTCGGACACACCCGGCACTAAAAGCCATACACCATTTCATTTCAGTAACAGTAATTGGTAATGATGATTATTATTTCCAGAAGAAGTACAACTACACACCCATCTCTTCTTAACTGTAATGACAAGTGACTAACGGAGAGGTCTGATTCTTCGATGAATGACGGAATCGAGGAAAGAAATGAGAATGATGCGAAGGGCATGAAAATGGAAGGCTCCCCAGATATAGCATCCGAACGGCATCGGTATCGGAATAAAGAAAGAGTTGATCGTGGTAACACAAACAGGAAAGTTGGAAGCGAGTCGCCGTGGTCACGAAACTAACTTCCAAGTTGAGATATACGCAGTACTATTTAAATACTAAAAGTACTTAATAAGTTAAATAAACATGCATCCCTATACTGTACTTTCCAAGGGTACCAGGGTTTAAAATATTTAGTTGAATAGTCTGATGATACTTTTGAATGTATTGGTCACATAAATTCTAACAGATGCGAAATATTTCAAATTCAATCTGAAGAGTTCGTTGTCATTTTTCTCTCGTGACAACTACCGTGATGTTCAGACCTCATCCTAAAGGATAGTCGGATTGCGAACAATTTCACCAAGAGCTTCCGTAGAAAACAGAAGTGCTACCTAAAGAGACATACTTTACTAAGGAAAGGGGAATGAGGTGTCGTCTACTCGTTCTTTTCTCATCAAGCAGGAAAGAACTATCACACATTAGTCTACTCAACCCACTGAAAACATTCACCAGTTAACAAATGTAAATAACACCTCTACATTATGCATTTCATGACTGGGTAGTTAGCGAGTAGAGGTGAATACATGAATTAAAAATGAAATCGAACATGTCACAGAAATTTCTCAGTTACGTACAAAGTACCATACGCTGGACGGAAAGAGTTAAACGTCTCCCTTTAATCTAGCGAAAGGCGAAACGGAAGTGAAGAAAGGTCAAGTACACCACTCAAGTTTATAGAGCATCTGTATTTCATATTCAGGGTGGTCAGTGTTCAATGTTTCTTCAACTATAATTTGTTTTAAAAATCTTTGGAATGCTGGAATTTCGACAGAAAAGGGTTTTCTATACGCTGCGGAACTACTGGCAAGAATGTCGTCATTTAACACTGTTAAAAACCAACAGACTATGCTGGAATTCGATCTCACAATTTTCAACAAGATGGCCGAATGTCTAATGAACTGCCTTATCCAGTCAGTCTTCTAAATGTATTCGTCTGGGGTAGTTTCATAACAAACGCAGATTTCTCCTTTCGAATTCCTGCAGAACTCTTTAACAGTATACAACAGAAGTGCAGTGGACATTGAAAATCGCGTAACTCATGTGAAGAAGGTATTTTAGATGAGTATAAAACTTTTAACAACAAGAAGATTCTATCATAGAACATGGAAGTGATTCGTGAAGTATGGGGGTCTCGGACCTCGAGAATAGCGAAGAAGAGAGATGTGATGCTAGAGGAGAATCCTGAAGGTTGGCTGGACAAAGAGAAGGCAACGAGAAAGAACTAATAAAAGTCAGTGGGAGGAGGACGCTACTACTATGAATTCTATAACGAAGGAGTGATATGTTCAGGCATGTAATAATTCGAAACTCAGCATGGTTCAATAACTTGCTTGAAGCAATGGTACAAGGACGTAACACGAGGGGAGTTTCTTAACGACATGAAGAAACGACGAGAATACAAGAAAGTGAAGAGAATGGAAGAACATCCCACTTATACTGGAGAAGTGGGAGAGGAAGAACAAGAAGAAAATAAGAAGGTTATTTCGTATTTCAGACTTAGCTTGAAATGCATTTTATTCCTCTGTATTAGTTGTCAATTATTGACCTACTTTTATTTGGATATGTACTATTTATTATGTCCTCGTCCTGGAAACACTGTATTTCTGCGTCTAAATTTTAGTTCTTGGACAGTTAAAAATTATCCCCTCTCACTTTCTTCTTCAGTGATCCCAGTTGGTTACGTGTCAACACTCATGAGTCTCAAATCTCGCAACTACAAACTAGTAACTATATTAACATTCCAATGAGTCTCAAAATTCACGACTCCGGACAGCAGGTGCATGCGATCACCGTAGGAGGGATGAGGTGCGCAGCTTGGTGAACATGGAATTCGTTACTTTGCAAAAGGGGAAATTATATTTAATGTACAACGGTTATAGGTTTTGTAAGCAGAAAGGAAACAAGTTGGGCGAAGCGTAATGTCATCCACGTGTGCCAGTTAATTTATACTTGCAAGTGAAATAGACCACCAGTGTGTACCGGATGTCCATGGATTCCTCAACCTCCTGTCACGTACACATTGTGAAAGGCTGCACAAGATGCCCACCGCTTGATAAGTGAGGAAGAGGGCACGCAGTCCAGGTTGGTGCTAACAATGGAACTTTTCACACAATTCCGATTATATTTTCAAATATCTACGTTATTTGGTGGGTAAAAGGAGCATTTACCCATTCAAAGAAGAACTGGCCCGGCTCGTGAGTTTTGAGACTGGCGTAGGTAAAGAAACCTACACTTCCTAATCCTCTTCTTATAATTCGTGAGTTCAAAGACGACACGGCCCAGTTAGCACACATAAATGTATCCCACAATGTTGAAATATACAGAACTTGTCGGTACTGTAAATGTATATATACATGAAACCAACGTGCGTGTTCCTTCGTTATAATTCATACCCAGCAGAGCTGGCTGACAGCTCTATACTTAGACCAACAGCCCGTGACTGATATTCTAGGATATTATTGACCCGTGTACTGGCATGCATAACGTCGTAATTCGCCTCTAGGGAGAATAATTATCTGCATCTTGAAGGTTAGCCGTAGGCTATTTAGAATATTACCTCAGTTCCAGGTTTAATTGGGATGTTAACTGTTGTGTAGGATTATTTTAATATTCTCCTGTCGATTTCATTTTGTTACTGAAACCTTGATCATGGTAATGCACATATACACATACAAACTGATTTTGAAATGAACAAAATAGCTGGAGTGGCGTTTATCTATCTCACGTTCATGTACGATGCTGTGAACCACAGGAACTTGCTGTAAAACACAATAACGGAGGCCAGTCAGTGTTTCAGCAGACTTCCAAGAGCAATGACTCCGCTAAAAACCCCAAAAGATAGGCTTGCCTTAATGAAGTTCAGTAGAACTAATATGTTTCAATGACCAACCGCCAGCCTCAAGGACCAAAGAGTTTTATATAAGCTGACGACTTAACCCAATCAGTTTAGTCCGACTATTGTTAAGTTGCAGAAACGAGCTGACAATGCTCTAAAGTGATTTGAAGTCTAATCCAGTTTAGACCCAGGCCTTTGCTTTCTACCAGAGAAAGGGAATTTAAGAAGAAACTCACCATTCCTTGGGCATGAATTCAGCTGAATAACCGCTTGTCCCTTAGATATCTTGATGTTATCTTGTGTCATAAGGTATCTTTCAGGGAGCACTGCTCAAAAGTAAAAAAATTAATTGGTTCTACAGAAAGCCTCCATCAGAATTTATTCCTACATCTTGGGGCACTCATCCAGAAACGCTCTAACCCAATGCTACTCCGCCATAGAATACACCTGCCCAATACGGCATAAGTTGACCAATGCAAAGTCCTGCCAGAGAGTTGTATAATCCTCACAGGCTGCATGAAACCGACTATGAACAAAGTCATCTACCTTGCTACGAGGAAATGGAAAAATAAATGGCGTATGGCTTTTAATGCCGGGAGTGTCCGAGGACATGTTCGGCTCGCCAGATGCGTGTCTTTTGATTTGACGCCAGTAGGCAACGTGCGCTTCGTTATGAGGATGAAATGATGAAGACGACACATACGTCCAGCTTCCGTGCCAGCGAAATTAACCAATGATTGTTAAAATTCCCGACCCTACCGGGAATCTAACTCGGGACCAATGTGACAAAAGGCCAGCACGCTAACCATTTAGCCATGGAACCGGACTCTCCGAGAGAAATTTATAGCAAACGAAGAGTTGCATTTGCATTTGCATTCTGGATATAATTTTGATATAATCCCGTTCAACCAAGAGTAATGTCAAAAAAGAGATTCCTAAGAACTTCCAAACAACTTGAAATATTTATGGACAAAGTCAAATTTTCGAATTGGAAAGATAGAGAACCCTGTCCACTCTGGACTGCATGGAAATATATTGACAGATTATGAATCGAAGTTGCCGATCTAGACTAAATGTAAGGAAGTGTATTTTTTCTTTTTTGCTAGTTGCTGTTCGTCGCACCGACACAGATAGGTCTTATGGCGACGATGGGACAGGGAAGGGCTAGGAGTGGGAAGGAAGCGGCCGTGGCCTTAAGGAAGGTACAGCCCCAGCATTTGCCTGGTGTGAAAATGGGAAACCACGGAAAACCATTTTCAGGGCTGCCGACAGTGGGGTTCGAACCTACTATCTCCCGAATACTCGATACTGGTCGCAATTAAGCGACTGCAGCTATCGAGCTCGGTGAAGTGTAAATTAATTACAGTGACAGCCATTCGCGACTGTGGAGAACTACAAATTACTCAGATACTGTTCCGTTTTACTTTCTGCCCTGTCGTCATGGCTCCTTTCATCATGCCGTAAATAATCTTTCTAATTGGTGGGCGCAGATCACGAGCTGAAGGCTCAATAATAAAAAAGAATATAATTGCAAAAATGTATTACTTGTTCTCGGAGATGAGGCGGTGAAATGCTAATCATTAAATGCTTCTATTTTGAAAGGAAGGAAGGTTAATTATACTGCCTGACAAAATAATTGAAGCACCCAGAAGAAATTGCCGGATGTTAATGTAACTTCATACACATACGCAGGATTTGTGGGTATGTAAACCATTAGAGTTGAAATTCTCTCTAACAGGTGGAACGGCCACCAGAGTGCATTAGTGTTGTTCGTGGTTAGTGATGTTACGAGGCCTGGTAGGGTGATTAATGGGCGTGAAAAGCGTCAAAAGCTGAGTGATCAGTGTGAAGGACAAGGAGATGCTACGGATTCGAGTGGGACACCGTTACCTGCACCTGAAGGAGTTTGAAAGGGTCCTCATTGTTGGTCTCCATTTGGCCAGTTGGTCGAATGGTCCAATATTTAGGGGGAATTCGCTTGTGACAGTGACCCGATGTTGGACTGTATGGGAAAATGAGGGCAGGCATACTCGTTGTCAAGGTTCTGGTCGACCACGGCCGAACACCACAAGCGAGGATCGCCGTATTGTGCACCAAGCACATCTGCGCCTGCCATCCGTTAACAAGTGATGGACTCCCAGCAACATTCTGTGTCATGTCGCACCATTAGTCGGAGGTCAGCAACAGACCGTTCCATGCGTACGCTGCCGTTAATACCACGACACAAACGTCTGCGTTTGGAGTGGTGCCGTGATCGGGAAGGATGGACTGGTGATGAAAGGCATCGTATTGTGTTCTGCGAGGAATCGTGGTTCTGCACTGACCATCGTCTGTGAGTATGGTGGCTACCTGGGGATGGGTCCCTTTCTTCCAATAGTTTGGAGAGGCATGGCGGTGTTACTCCCGACGTCATGGTGTGGGGAACCATCTGGTATGACTTCACGTCACGGCTGGTAGTGATTAAGGGAACTGTGACAGCACAAGGGTACGTCACTGACATCCTACGTCCTCACGTGCTACCTCTCAGTCAGAGCGCACACTTTTTGGACACACGACATGGGACAGGAGACTCGACTGAAGTAACTTGTCCTGTCCCGTGTCCCATGGGCCACGTACATGCACATCTGTGGGTCATTAGTCAAGCTGTCCTCTAGTGATTTGGAAGGCTTGTTGTTACAGTACTTCGAGAATTACCAACAAGTCGGGTGACTAGATGAAAAAGGAGATTTTGGGTCAACTCATATAACGTGAACTGCCAAGAGAATAGTGCTTTCGCGTTGGCTAAGAAACTTAAGATCCTTCAGAATTTCATACATTTTATTACAAAATGAACTGAGAGACATTTCAAAACTTACTGCATATGGTAAAGCCACTAATTGTGAAAGGAATATAGCAAATTCAGGGATCCTATTCTACCAGCTGAAAGATTATTGATAACAGTCATGCTGAATGCTGCGCCTATTTCCCGCCAGATATTTTGACATGTGGACCTATTTGAATAGTCCTTTATTCTGTAATTATACAGCACTTCATGCTTCTCCACTTCCGCTATAAAATGTATAGTAGTTGCCTCTATTGAGCTGCATATATTGAAATTACTACACCAAATTCACGCGCGAAGTGATGGGACACGTCCTACGAAATGCAACCGGCGATACCTCGACGGGACATG